>NW_019154175.1:0-4162 GCF_002288905.1 Enhydra lutris kenyoni
GTCTTCTTCAATTTCTTTCATGAGTGTTCCGTAGTTCCTCGAGTACACAGCCTCTTTGGAGAACAGTGTGGAGATTCCTCAAGAAATTAAAAATAGAACTTCCCTATGACCCTGCCATTACACTACTGGTTATTTACCCCAAAGATACAGATGTAGTGAAAAGAAGAGCCAACTGTACCCCAATGTTTATAGCAGCAATGGCCATGGTCGCCAAACTGTGGAAAGAACCAAGATGCCCTTCAACGGATGAATGGATAAGGAAGATGTTGTCCATAAACACTATGGAGTATTATGCCTCCATCAGAAAGGATGAATACCCAACTTTTGTAGCAACATGGACAGAACTGGGAGAGATTATGCTGAATGAATTAAGTCAAGCAGAGGGAGTCAATTATCATATGGTTTCACTTATTTGTGGAGCATAACAAATAGCATGGAGGACATGGGGAGTTAGGAGAAGGGAGTTGGGGGAAGTTGGAAGGGGAGGTGAACCATGAGAGACTATGGACTCTGAAAAACAATCTGAAGGGTTTGAAGAGGTGGGGGGGTGGGAGGTTGGGGGAACCAGGTGGTGAGTATTAGAGAGGGCATAGATTGCATGGAGCACTGGGTGTGGTACAAAAACAATGAATACTGTTATGTTGAAAATAAATTTTAAAAAATGATTAATAAAAAAAATAAAATAAAGTAACTTCTTACATGTCCTCATATCTCAATATCTCATACCTTATACTTCCTGTTATTTATGTGCCCTATTTTGGAGACCATTGTTCCAGCTCCTAAAAAGCATGTACTATTAAAAATATAAGAATAATTGATAAGTCCTTTCACTTAAACCTAATTATAATGTATTTATGAATAAGATCCCAGCTTTACAGAAGGTAGATGAATATGAGATCCCATATTAGATGATTTATTATTCTAGTGACTGATTCATTCTGGGTTTTCTAGTACCAACCTCAAACAAGGGAGCAATTAAAAGTGCTGCTGCTCCTGGTTTTGAAATAACCACAAGGCGAATAAAATCTCTTGCACTTTTTTTGGGGGGGGCATTTGTTGAAATAAGCAGAGTTTTAGAGCTCAGTCTGCTCCTCTTCTGCTGACTCTTTAGTACTGATGCTGTAGTGCTCATGGTCCACAGAGCCCAACAGCCCCCTTCACTGGTCCTGCATTCTCATTGTTTGAGGGAGAGAGAGAAAGAGAGGAAGAGAGTGACAGGGACAAAGAGGAGAAGAGGAAGAGGAGAGGGAAGGAGAGTGGAGGGGAAAAAAGAAAAGGTGGAGGACAAGAGAGGGGAGGAGGGAGAGGAAGATGACTCTAATAAAATCCTGAAGAATGTGTTTTTCATCCATTTCTCCCACGCAGCATCTTCCTGCTCCATTCTGGTCATGAACTACAGATTTTTCTAAGAATCACCTAAATGCAATCACTCTGTGCAGGAATTTAAGCAGGCAGATAGGACAGTTTTGAAAGAAGAGGCTGAGGTTCCTTTATCACCCTTGAATCTCATCCTGTTAGGGCATGCTGACTCCACACTTAAGAAGGTCTCTCCTCATGGACAAGAAAAGGCTTTTTGAATTGGGTATTCTTGAGAAACATTGAAAGTCAGGAAAAAATAAGAAAAGGTTGCTTATGTTGTGCTCCCAAATGGAATTCTGTTTAGGATGGGAAAGACCTCACTGAGAAAGAAATGCTTACTGGATTGAAATGTGTCACTCATTGTCCAGAAGTGTTTTTGAAGCTCAAAGGAGAGCCATGTTTGATGGATGTTGACTACACTTATAGGTATGAGAATTTCACAAAATATACAAATATTGAATAATTATGTTGTTCACCTGAAACTAATGAATATTTTATGTCAATTATATTTTAATTAAAACAAATTAAAGAGAGGGAGTGAGAGAAAACCACTTCTGGGTTGTCCTCAGAGGCTGTTGTATTAGCTAATTCTCTAGGTGAGGCCATGCTATGTGCCATGTAGAGGCATTTGAGCTACTTCTGAAAACAAACTTCTTGGATAGGATTGAAGCCAGATGTCATCCATTAAATTCCATATTCTAGTGGTTCATGTTTCAGTGAAATGTCACTGTAATCTAATTTATCTAAGGACATTTTCTTCCAAAAAATATGTCATTTAGTTTTATAAATTGCCTATCATGTTTTTCTCAATAGCCTCAGAACCCAAGAAAATGATGAAGTCTCAACTTGAAATCTTGGCTTTGGCTTAAGCCATTCGATCATATTTTTCACTGAAAACTTCTGGAAAACTTTTCATTTTAAGGTTTTTGTTAAATTGCAAAATGTTTGATGGGCAAGTTTCAGTGTGGTTTGTTTGTTTTTTTTTTTCTCTGTGCAAAAACCAGAAAAGTGAATTATAAGCAACAATACTAACCAAAAATTTACTCCTTCACCAAAAGTTGAAAAAAAAGTACTGACAAAAATTTTTAAAAATTTAGATTGTAAGAATATAGCCTAAAGGATATATGCATTTATATTTCATAGATAAGACTAGACATCTTAAATTGTTTTGATTTCCTAAATTGTACGTGATTTATTTTTTTTAGAGTCAATTATGTAAATTGCCTAGAAAATTGTGGAAATAGCACCATGATTCTGGATTCAGTTTTTGGAGAGACAGAGAAAAATAGATAAAGAAATAGAGAAAGAGATATGAATTTTATTTCCATTAATATGCATTGCCTCAAAAAGGCCTCATAATATATATGTGTAAGAAATAGGTATTTATTTGCTGGTTTTTCATGGAAATGTTCCCACTGTGAAGAAAACACTGCATTTACTTGATGCCTGGAGGGAGTCAGGCATATCTTCCTCTCTGAAGAAAGTGCAATTTTACAGTGATTTTTCCAGGGAAATGTTAATACTGATCAGCAGTCTTTATTAGTGTAGGAGCACAGCAACTTGGATTTGAGGACATTATCTTTATTTCCAAGTATTTCTTTTAATTAAAAATAAGTACCATATTAGCCTTGAAGCTATTAGGAATTTTTAGTTTATTTGCATATATGGATTGGCCAGTGCAGTTGATACCTACCTTAAAGTGAATTTTTAATAATCAGAGAATGAGCACATTATTTATTTTTAATTTTATTTATTTTTTTGAGAGAGTGAGAGAGAGAGCACAAGAGGGGGTAGAGTTAGAGGGAGAAGCAGACTCCCCACTGAGCAGGGAGCCCCATGCAGGACTCAATCCCAGGACCCCAGGATCATGACCCCAGTGGAAGGCAGTTGCTTAACCAACTGAGCCACCCAGATGCCCAAATGAGCACATTATTAAACTGAACTGATTTTCATTTGAAACTTTCTCATGATTTTTCATTACCCAAAGACTACAAATTTATATGTCTAAACCCATCCTTTCACTTAAGTGTTCTGTATGTTCAACTGAATACTGAACATTTACATTTCAATATTCTGTCTTTTTTATTTAATTCTACCTGGCCACAATTGAATTTATTATATCTTTTAAGCAGGTGCTGTAATTCAATTCTTGGATTTTGTTAATGGTGTTAACATATTTTGGCTATATAAGATTAGAAGAAGAGAGGTGCCTGGTGGTGCAGTTTGTTGTGTGGCACTTGGTTTCTGCTGGGCCATCATCTCAGAGACATGGGATCCAGCCCCACATCAGGGCTTTGAGCTTGGCATGGAATCTGCTCAGTTATCTCTCTCCCTCTGTTCTATACCCCCCCCATTTCTCTCTCTCTCAAAATAAATAAATAAATAATATATAAATCTTAATTTTGGAAGAAGAGCTCAAAATCTTTAACTATTTTTGAAAGCACTATGGAAATTCTCAAATTCTATCCAGATGCAAATTGTTAATATTTTGTCTCAGACTCCCCCCTCACATCTTTTGTATAAAATCATGAAGATCTAATTTTGAATGTTTATAGTATCTTTCTGTGTTTTCATATATACAATTGTAGTTCAAGTCTTCATTATCTCATGGATCTGTATTCAGTAATAGCTTCATTCATTTGTAAGTTCACTTATTCAAAGCTATATATTGGAAAGCTACTGTGTACCTCTACTATATCCTGCTTTCATTAAATTTACAGTCTAATGACAAAGGTAGACATAGAAGAAGTGTAAGCATGATAAATGTAATGAAGAAAGCAGAATGCTATGTTTACATGTATCA
>NW_019154175.1:4212-4765 GCF_002288905.1 Enhydra lutris kenyoni
TTTTATGTTTGTTCACTTTTTTTTTTCCTTGCCTTGACCCCTTTTGATGGTTTTTGTAGGTTTAGAGGAAAGCAAACTGCACCCTGACCTCCCTCTCAGAGAGAAGCCTCAATCTGGCTGCAGAGCCCAAATAAATTCCCCCTTGGCTGCTGGCAGAGCAGGTTCCGAATCGCGGTCCCTGGGGACGCAGGATCTTCTCTTTGTACCCAAAACCACAGCAGCGGCGGCTGTCTGGGCAGCTCCGGACTGCCAGAGAGGTTCCAAGCAGTGATCACATGCTGAGATTTTCCCGCTGGCCCGGGCTGGGAGTGTAAGAATATAGCCTAAAGGATATATGCATTTATATTTCATAGATAAGACTAGACATCTTAAATTGTTTTGATTTCCTAAACTGTACATGATTTATTTTTTTTTAGAGTCAATTATGTAACTTGCCTAGAAAATTGTAGACAGCACCATGATTCTGGATTCAGTTTTTGGAGAGACAGAGAAAAATAGATAAAGAAATAGAGAAAGAGATATGAATTTTATTTCCATTAATATGCATTGCCTC
>NW_019154175.1:4838-6591 GCF_002288905.1 Enhydra lutris kenyoni
GTGAAGAAAACACTGCATTTACTTGATGCCTGGAGGGAGTCAGGCATATCTTCCTCTCTGAAGAAAGTGCAATTTTACAGTGATTTTTCCAGGGAAATGTTAATACTGATCAGCAGTCTTTATTAGTGTAGGATCACAGCAACTTGGATTTGAGGACATTACCTTTATTTCCAAGTGTTTCTTTTAATTAAAAATAAGTACCATATTAGTCTTGAAACTATTAGGAATTTTTAGTTTATTTGCATATATGGATTGGCCAGTGCAGTTGATACCTACCTTAAAGTGAATTTTTAATAATCGGAGAATGAGCACATTATTTATTTTTAATTTTATTTATTTATTTGAGAGAGTGAGAGAGAGAGCACAAGAGGGGGTAGAGTCAGAGGGAGAAGCAGACTCCCCACTGAGCAGGGAGCCCCATGCAGGACTCAATCCCAGGACCCCAGGATCATGACCCCAGCCAGTTGCTTAACGAACTGAGCCACCCAGATGCCCAAATGAGCACATTATTAAACTGAACTGATTTTCATTTGAAAGTTTCTCATGATTTTTCATGACCCAAAGACTACAAATTTATATGTCTAAATCCATCCTTTCACTTAAGTGTTCCATATGTTCAACTGAATACTGAACATTTACATTTCAATATTCTGTCTTTTTTTTTTTAATTCTACCTGGCCACAATTGAATTTATTATATCCTTTAAGCAGGTGCTTTAATTCAATTCTTGGATTTTGTTAATGGTGTTAACATATTTGGGCTATATAAGATTGGAAGAAGAGGGGTGCCTGGTGGTGCAGTTTGTTGTGTGACACTTGGTTTCTGCTGGGCCATCATTTCAGAGACATGGGATCCAGCCCCACATCAGGGCTTTGAGCTTGGCATGGAATCTGCTCAGTTATCTCTCTCCCTCTGTTCTATACCACACCCCCCCCATTTCTCTCTCTCTCTCTCTCTCAAAATAAATAAATAAATAAATAAACAAAAAAAAATAATATATAAATCTTAATTTTGGAAGAAGAGCTCAAAATTGTTAACTATTTTTGAAAGCACTATGGAAATTCTCAAATTCTATCCAGATGCAAACTGTTAATATTTTGTCTCAGCCTCCCCCCTCACATCTTTTGTATAAAATCATGAAGAGGGCGCCTGGGTGGCTCAGTGGGTTAAGCCGCTGCCTTTGGCTCAGGTCATGATCTCAGGGTCCTGGGATTGAGTCCCGCATCAGGCTCTCTGCTCAGCAGGGAGCCTGTTTCCCTCTCTCTCTCTGCCTGCCTCTCTGTCTACCTGTGATCTCTCTCTGTCAAATAAATAAATAAAATCTTTAAAAAAAATAAAAAATAAATAAAATCATGAAGATCGGGCACCTGGGTGGCTCAGTTGGTTAAGCGACTGCCTTCAGCTCAGGTCATGATGTTGGAGTCCCGGGATCGAGACCCGCATCAGGCTCCCAGCTCCATGGGGATTCTGCGTCTCCCTCTGACCTTCTCCTCGCTCATGTTGTCTCTCACTGTCTCTCTCTCAAAAAAATAAAATCTTTAAAAAAATTATGAAGATCTAATTTTCAGTGTTTATAGTATCTTTCTGTGTTTTCATATATACAATTGTAGTTCAAGTCTTCATTACCTCATGGATCTGTATTCAGTAATAGCTGCATTCATTTGTAAGTTCACTTATTCAAAGCTATATATTGGGAAGCTACTGTGTACCTCTACTATATCCTGCCTTCATTAAATTTACAGTCTAATGACAA
>NW_019154175.1:6641-55001 GCF_002288905.1 Enhydra lutris kenyoni
ATCAGGTGAACCTAACATAGTCTTGGGTGTTAGAAAACCTTCTAGCTAGTCTCTTTTTGGCCTTGATGATGACATCAGTTTTCCTCCAGCTCCATCTATACCATATCATATACCATAGTCACGCCTAAAATTAACTAAACCTCAATCCCCAGTCCAGTCTTTGAACTTAATACTTCATAAGTTGGTCCCATCCTACACATTGACATATGTTTCTCAGGACACTGAATTCTAGTCAGGAAAGTTTCTTCACAGTTCCATAGACATGTCATACTTTTCCAGTCTCTATACCTTCCTTTATAACATCATCACCTTTGTCTTTGATGCCCACATAGTTTTTTCCAATCCTTAAAAGTTCTGGTCAAAATGAATTTTCAGTGTTTTGGGATTAAGTGGCTAACTGTGTTGTAATGCTAACTCTTGGGTATCTCTTACAACTCCAAGCTTGCCTTCAACAATTGCAATTTTTTTGATGTTCCAATTGGCACTTCCAATACTCCTTTCAAAGGTGATAAGCAATTTCTTTTTTCTTATCCTGAAACAAGTTGTGTGAGTATGAATGTGTATGTGTTTCTATGAGATTTTTGCTTTAGCCTAGTTGGCCAAAGATAATTCATTACACTTGAAAATTCATTAATGCATCAAGATGGAAATTTTCACTTTCCAAAATACTATAAATACCTTTAATGGTATTTACAATTATTTACAATGCAATTTTTATAATTTTATTTCTTTTCTATTTTGGCATTGAAATAAAAAGCATCTTAGTTGGAATACTTATTAATAAAGTATTTAGGACTTACTGTGTGAAATTGGCTTTGAGATTAACATTTCCCATACTTAGTATTGATATACACATACATAAACATACACATTAACTTACACTGATACACGTATATATACTATCTATTTACGTGTGTGTGTGTGTGTGTGTGTGTGTTAAAATATTTAAACATGGGGAATTTGGATTGGCCATTCATGAGGATGGAAAAATATGGTTTTCATAATGGAACAAAAGCTTCCAGATGCATTCAATTGTGTTTAAAGAGCAAAAAAATTGGCCCAGTTTAAAAAAAAAATCCCAACTTACCGTGGCCTTTATTTTTAATTAGAACAAGTGTCTTTGACATATTTGAAGACGTTTGACTTAAAAATAGCCAAGTTGAAACTATTCAAGAGTGAAACATGAGCACCATTCTTGACTGCACTCTGCACTCTATATCTGTTGCAGGCGTCCATCTCCTTGATTTCAAAGAGAGTTCCCCGGAATGAAACCACTACACAGCAAAACAATCTGTCCATCTTCCACTTCCACTGAATTTGAAACTCAGCATCAGTATCTATGTACAATTGAGCTCAGTGAATCTTGACTCTGACAAAACTTCCAGTACTCTACCACATGCCAATGCAGTTCCTTTGCAAATGGAAATCCTGTCTTGGCTCTGTGGAGGTACTGAGGAGCAATGAGCAGACCAAGGCCTGGGTGTGCTTTTTGTTGACATAAGTGCATTGACTTGTGGGTCAATTTTGCATAGTCCATGCCTGAAATCATGGTGAAGGCACTGTTTGAGGACATATCCTACCAGAAATACAATTTAGGACAGTCTTTTTCACTTAAAACCTTTAGACACACAGACCAGACACACAGATCAGAAAAATTCATGATCGAGAGCAACAGTCTTGAGTCTTCGTCCCATCATATCAAAAAATTCTTCAACTTTATATATATATACCGCTGCACTACCAAGGTAGGAGAGTGGACAAAGGCATTTTGAGATCTTTGAAAAGCTGGAAAGAAAGTGGTGTGAGGCTTTGGGGAGGTGGGGTGGTATGTAGAATTCAGGTTTTGAAAGCAAATAGACTGGGTTTCAATCCTGGATATCTTCTTTACTATGCAGTCTTGGGTTAAGTCCTTAAAACTTACATAGTTCTGTTTTCTCTTGTGAAAAATGAGGAGAAAAATGTGGCTCCCATTGCTTTGTTGTGATAACAATAATACCTTGTACAGAGTAGGTGCTTTCATTAGGATTCTCCAGAGAGAAACAATAGTAGAGTATATGTATAGAAATATAATAAAATATATAGAATATATTTACCTGTCACCTGCAAGCTGGGGACCCAGGAGATCATGGTGTAGTTCCAATCTAAATGCTGGCAGGCTTGACACCCAGACAGAGCCAATATTTCAGTTTGGGTCTGAGAACAGGAAAAACTGATATATAAGAGTTCAAGGAAGTCAGACAGGAGGAATTCTTTTTTTTTTTTAGATTTATAAAAATTTTATTTATATATATATATTATAATATATATATTACAGAGAATTTCCATCCAAGTCCCCCATTGTTAATATTTTCCATAGTCGTAATATATTTGTCAAAACTAACAAATTAACACTGATATACTCTTATTATCAACTGAACTATAGAACATATTCAGATTTTACAAGTTTTTTCATAAATGTCCCTTTTAATTCTTTTTTTTTAATTTTTTATTTTTCAGCGTTAACAGTATTCATTATTTTTGCACCACACCCAGTACTCCATGCAATCCGTGCCCTCTCAAATACCCACCATCTGGATCCCCCAACCTCCCACCCCCCGCCCCTTCAAAACCCTCAGATTGTTTTTCAGAGTCCATAGTCTTTCATGGTTCACCTCTCCTTCCAATTTCCCTCAACTCCCTTCTCCTCTCCATCTCCCCTTGTCCTCCATGTTATTTGCTATGCTCCACAAATAAGTGAAACTATATGATAATTGACTCTCTCTGCTTGACTTATTTCACTCAGCATAATCTCTTCCAGTCCTTTCCATGTTGCTACAAAAGTTGGGTATTCATCCTTTCTGATGGAGGCATAATACTCAGACACTTCTCCAATGAAGACATACAAATGGCTATCAGACCCATGAAAAAATGTTCATCATCACTAGCCATCAGGGAGATTCAAATTAAAACCACATTGAGATATCACCTTACACCAGTTAGAATGGCCAAAATTAGCAATACAGGAAACAACATGTGTTGGAGGGGATGTGGAGAAAGAGGAACCCTCTTACACTGTTGGTGGGAATGCAAGTTGGTGCAGCCACTTTGGAGAACAGTGTGGAGATTCCTCAAGAAATTAAAAATAGAGCTTCCCTATGACCCTGCAATTGCACTACTGTGTATTTGCCCCAAAGATACAGATGTAGTGAAAAGAAGGGCCATCTGTACCCCAATGTTTATAGCAGCAATGACCATGGTCGCCAAAGTGTGGAAAGAACCAAGATGCCCTTCAACGGAAGAATAGATAAGGAAGATGTGGTCCATATACACTATCGAGTATTATTTCATTTTAACAAATCACTGAGTTCTCTAAGTATACCTTAGTGGTTCATTACCTTTCTTTCCCTCTTCTTTTCAGCTTCATTATTTTCCAAAATTTTATCTTCTGTATCACTGATTTGCTCTTCTGTTTCATCCATCCTCATTTTTATAGACTCCCTTGAGATAGCATTTATAATTTCAGTCTAGGCCTCATCTTTAAATAGAGGAAGTTATAGCATTGATCTCCCAGATGGTTGTTGGAAGGTAGTGGTTAATGACATATAAATAATATTCGGGACATAGTTAAGATAATTAAGTCCTCAATAAGCATTGTTTCCCTTCAGGCTAGGAAATAATTTCACTGGATGAATATACATAATAGCCTGAAGTTAACTGAAATTAACTATTCACTTTAAATCTTTCAAAATTCATCCCATTCCCCCAAATGTGTCAAAAGTCTGCTCTGTATGTTTAGAATAGTTCCCTAAAATTTTGGTACCACAACATTCCTCATTTTCCTCCAGCAAGGTTATATGATGTCTTCAGATAAAAAACTATTCATTCACCTTTTGACATCTTTGTCTTTCAAAATTAAAGTCCACTTTTGCTAAATCCAGATAATATGTCATTTCATCTAAAGAACCCTTCCTTGATGACTGGCTGGAAGCTGTCTCTTCCTGTTTGAAAGAGAATATTTTAAATATTTATTCTTTATTAATGGGTTATATAATGCCTACTTCTAAAAATGTGGGCTTATAAGTAAATATGAACAAAAATTATATACACATATATAATACATACACATATAAAAATATCAGAAAGTCTATATCCTTCAACAAGGTCAATTTGACAGGCTTTGATTTTGAATTCTATATTGGGAATTTTATTTATAACTGATATTGTGTAATTTTTTTTAGTAAAAATATTAGAATTTTACTAACAACAAAATAATAATAATAAAAGTTCAACTGCTTTTAAATTAAAACAAATCAAGACAAGAAAAATCTCTTGCATGGAGCACTAGGTGTTGTACATAAACAATGAATCTTGGAACACTGCATCAAAAACTAATGATGTATTACATGGTGACTAACACAATAAAAATTTTAAAAAAATTTTTAAAAAAAGAAAAAGAAAAATCTCTTGAGAAGTTACATGGCCTAAAGTTAAAAATAAGCAGAAAACAAATCTGTTGGCAGTGATAAAGTGGACTTAAAAAGCTAAATTTTATCACTGCAGTGTTCTATCTTTTCTTGCTGTTGTTTTTCTCTAGTGATATAAAAAGATTTAAACATAGCTTAAAAATTATTTTTTTTTCTTTTCAGCATAACAGTATTCATTGTTTTTGCACCACACCCAGTGCTCCACGCAATACGTGCCCTCCCTAATACTCACCACCTGGTTCCACCAACCTCCCACCACCCGCCCCTTCAAAACCCTCAGATTGTTTTTCAGAGTCTATAGTCTCTCATGGTTCACCTCCCCTTCCAATTTCCCTCAACTCCCTTCTCCTAACTCCCCATGTCCTCCATGTTATTTGTTATGCTCCACAAATAAGTGAAACCATATGATAATTGACTCTCTCTGCTTGACTTATTTCACTCAGCATAATCTCTTCCAGTCCCGTCCATGCTGCTACAAAAGTTGGGTATTCATCCTTTCTGATGGAGGCATAATACTCCATAGCGTATATGGACCACATCTTCCTTATCCATTCGTCCGTTGAAGGGCATCTTGGTTCTTTCCACAGTTTGGCGACCATGGCCATTGCTACTATAAACATTGGGGTACAGATGGCCCTTCTTTTCACTACATCTGTATCTTTGGGGTAAATACCCAGTAGTGCAATTGCAGGGTCATAGGGAAGCTCTATTTTTAATTTCTTGAGGAATCTCTGCACTGCTCTCCAAAGTGGCTGCACCAACTTGCATTCCCACCAACAGTGTAAGAGGGTTCCCCTTTCTCCGCATCCCCTCCAACACATGTTGTTTCCTGTCTTGCTAATTTTGGCCATTCTAAATGGTGTAAGATTGTATCTTAATGTGGTTTTAATTTGAATCTCCCTGATGGCTAATGATGAACATTTTTTCATGTGTCTGATAGCCATTTGTATGTCTTCATTGGAAAAGTGTCTGTTCATGCCTTCTGCCCATTTTTTGACATGATTATCTGTTTTGTGTGTGTTGAGATTGAGAAGTTCTTTATAGATCCTGGATATCAGCCTTTTGTCTGTACTGTCATTTGCAAATATCTTCTCCCATTCTGTGGGTTGCCTTTTTCATTTGCTGTGCAGAAGCTTTTGATCTTGATGAAGTCCCAAAAGTTCATTTTTGCTTTTGTTTCCTTTGCCTTTGGAGATGTATCTTGAAAGAAGTTGCTGTGGCTGATATCAAAGAGGTTACTGCCTATGTTCTCCTCTAGGATTCTGATGGATTCCTGTCTCACGTTGAGGTCTTTTATCCATTCCGAGTTTATATTTGTATAGGGTGTAAGAGAATTGTCGAGTTTCATTCTTCTACATAGAGCTGTCCAATTTTCCCAGCACCATTTATTGAAGAGACTGTCTTTTTTCCACTGTATATTTTTTCCTGCTTTGTCAAAGATTATTTGACTATAGAGTTGAGGGTCCATATCTGGGCCCTCTATTCTCTTCCACTGTTCTATGTGTCTGTTTTTATGCCAGTACCATGATGTCTTGGTGATCACAGCTTTGTAGTAAAGCTTGAAATTAGGCAACGTGATGCAGCCAGTTTTGTTTTTCTTTTTCAACATTTCCTTAGCAATTCGGGGTCTCTTCTGATTCCATACAAATTTTAGGATTATTTGTTCCAGCTCTTTGAAAAATACCGGTGGAATTTTGATCAGAATGGCATTAAAAGTATAGATTGCTCTAGGCAGTATAGACATTTTAGCAATGTTTATTCTTCTGATCCAAGAGCATGGAATGGGCTTCCATCTTTTTGTGTCTTCTTCAATTTCTTTCATGAGTGTTCTGTAGTTCCTCGAGTACAGATCCTTTACCTCTTTGGTTTATTCCCAGATATCTTATCATTCTTGGTGCTATAGTAAATGGAATCAATTCTCTAATTTCCCTTTCTGTGTTTTTATTGTTAGTGTATAAGAAAGCCACTGATTTCTGTACATTGACTTTGTATCCTGCCACATTACTGAATTGCTGTATGAGTTCTAGTAGTTTAGGGGTGGAGTCTTTTGGGTTTTTGATATAAAGTAACATGTCATCTGTGAAGAGAGAGTATTTGACTTCTTCCTTGCCAATTTGGATACCTTTTATTTCTCTTTGTTTTCTGATTGATGTTGCTAGGACTTCTAATACTATGTTGAACAAGAGTTGTAAGAGTGGGCATCCTTGTTGTGTTTCTGATGTCAACAGGAAGGCTGTGAGCTTTTTCCCATTGAGGATGATATTTGCTGTGGGTTTTTCATAGATAGATTTGATGAAGTTCAGGAATGTTCCCTCTATCCCTATACTTTGAAGTGTTTTATTCAGAATGGATGCTGGATTTTGCCAAATTCTTTTTATGCATCAATTCAGAGGGCCATGTGGTTCTTCTCTCTTCTCTTATTAATTTGTTCTATCACATTGATTGATTTGCAAATGTTGAACCATCCTTGCAACCCAGGGATGAATCCCACCTGATCATGGTGGATAATCTTTTTAATGTGCTGTTGGATCCTATTAGCTAGAATCTTGTTGAGAATCTTAGCATCCATATTCATCAGTGATATTGGTCTGAAATTCTCCTTTTTGGTAGGGTCTTTGCCTGGTTTGGGGATCAGGGTAATGCTGGCTTCATAGAAAGAGTCTGAAAGTTTTCCTTCTGCTTCAACTTTTTGAAACAGCTTCAGGAGAATAGGTGTTATTTCTTCTTTGAACGTTTAGTAGAATTCCCCAGGGAATCCATCAGTTCCTGGGCTCTTGTTTTTTGGGAGGTTTTTGATCACTACTTCAATCTCGTTACTAGGTATCAGTCTATTCAGGTTGTCAATTTCTTCCTGGTTCAAGTTTGGAAGTTCATAGTTTTCCAGGAATGCATCCGTTTCATCTAAGTTGCTTAACTTATTGGCATATAACTGTTGATAATAACTTCTGGTGATTGTTTCTATTTCCTTGGTGTTAGTTGTGATCTCTCCCTTTTCATTCATAAGTTTATTAATTTGGGCCTTCTCTCTTTTCTTTTGTATTAGTTTGGCCAATGGTTTATTGATCTTATTGATTCTTTCAAAAAACCAGCTTCTAGTTTCATGGATGAGTTCTACTCTATCTATAGTTTCTATCTCATTGATCTCTGCTCTAATCCTGATTATTTCCCTTCTTGTGTGTGGATTTGGCTTAATTTGATGTTGATTCTCCAGTTCTTTAAGGTGTAGAGACAGCTGGTGTATGGATTTTCTATTTATTTATTTATTTATTTATTTATTTATTTGTCTGAGAGAGTGAGCACAGGCAGACAGAGTGGCAGGCAGAGGCAGAGGGAGAAGCAGGTTCCTGCTGAGCAAGGAGCCCAATGTGGGACTAGATCCCAGGACGCTGGGATCATGACCCGAGCTGAAGGCAGCTGCTTAGCCAACTGAGCCACTCAGGCGTCCCTGGATTTTTCAAATTTTTTGAGGCTTGGATGGCTATGTATTTCCCCCTTAGGACCGCCTTTGCTGTATCTCATAGGTTTTGAACTGAAGTGTCTTCATTCTCATTTGTTTCCATGAACGTGTAAGATCTTCTTTGATCTCCTGGTTGGTCCAAACATTCTTAAGCAAGGTGGTCTTCAGCTTCCAGGTGTTTGAGTTCCTTCCAAACTTTTCCTTGTGGTTGACCTCCAGTTTCAAAGCATTGTGATTGAGAATATGCAGGGAATAATCTCCGTCTTTTGGTATCCGTTGAGCCCTGATTTGTGACCCAGTATGTGGTCTATTCTGGAGAAGGTTCCATGTGCATTCGAGAAGAATGAGTAATCTGTAGTTTTGGGGTGGAAAGTTCTGTATATATATGAGGTCCATCTGGTCCAATGTGGCATTCAATGCTCTTGTTTCTATATTGATTTTCTGGTTGGATGATGATCTATTACTGAGAGTGGTATGTTAAGATCTCCTACTATTAATGTATTCATATCAATATGACTCTTTATCTTGATTAATAATTTTCTTATGTAATTGGCTGCTCCCATATTGGGGGCATAAATATTACAATTGTTAGATCTTCTTGGTGGATAGTCCCTTTAAGCATGATGTAGTGTCCTTCTGTATCTCTGACTACAGTCTTTATCTTAAAATCTAATTTATCTGATATGAGAATTGCTATCCTAGCCTTCTTTTGAGGCCCACTGGCACGAAACATCTCCATCCCTTCACTTTCAGTCTGGATGTATCCTTAGGTTTGAAATGGGTCTCTTGTAGACAACATATGGATGGGTCCTGTCGTTTTATCCAATCTGCCACCCTGTGTCATTTTATGGGCACATTTAGGCCATTCACATTGAGAGTGATTATTGAGAGATACATTTTTATTGACATCATGTTACTTGGAGCCCATTTGGGCTGGGCCTTCTCTTTTATCTATCTTTTTTTTTTCCTCTCTCTCTCTCTCTCTCTCTTTTTCTTTTCTTTTTTCTTTCATTTGTGTAGGGACTCTTGACTGCTCAGAAGTGTTCCAGGATGCACCCTGCCTGCACCACGGTCAGTACATTCAGCTACACATCCGTTCAGCCATCTCTCACCAAAATGACTAGGAGAAAGAATGCCCAACAGAAGAAAAATTCAGAGACTGGGCCTTCTGCAACAGAGCTAATGAGTATGTACATAGACAATATGTTGGAAAGGGAATCCAGGCTAACAATTATCCAGGCAATAGCTAGGTTGGAGAAAGCCATGGATGACAAAATGGAATTGATAAGGGCAGAAGTGAAAGCCACCAAGGATGATGTCCACAATGTTCTCAATGAGTTCCAATCTAATCTAAATTCTCTAAAAGCTGAGACAGAAGATAGAATTAGTGATCCTAGAGGACAAACAGATAGAGAAAAAGGATCAGGAAGAAGCCTGGAACAAACAGCTTAGAAGTCATGAAAACAGAATTAGGGAAATAAATGATGCCATGAAATGTTCCAACATCAGAATTATTGGAATCCCTGAGGGGGAGGAAAAAGAAAGAAGACTAGAAGATATAGTTGAAAAAATTTTCCATGAAAATTTTCCCAGACTCATGAATGGAACCAGCATTCATGTACTAGAGGCAGAACGGTCTCCCCCCAAGATCATAGAATCTAGAAAGACCTCAAGACACCTGATAGTGAAAATGATGAATCATAATTGTAGACAGGAGCTCTTGAAAGCAGCTAGGACAAAGAAATTCCTTATGTACAAAGGAGAGCCCATCAGAATAACATCAGACCTGTCCACAGAAACCTGGCAAGCCAGAAGGGGCTGGCAAGATGTATTTAGGGCACTAAATGTGAAGAACATGTAGCCAAGAATACTTTATCCAGCAAGACTGACATTCAAAATGGATGGAGAGATAAAGAGCTTCGAAGACTGGCAAGATTTAAAAGAGTATGTGACCACCAAGCTGACGCTGCAGGAAATATTAAGGGGGGATTCTATAAAAGAGGAAAAATCCTAATAATATCATGAACAGAAATATATGGAAACAATCTATAGAAACAACGACTTCACAGGTAACATGATGTCAATAAAAATGTATCTCTCAATTATCACTCTCAATGTGAATGGCCTAAATGTGCCCATAAAATGACACAGGGTGGCAGATTGGATAAAACGACAGGACCCATCCATATGTTGTCTACAAGAGACCCATTTCAAACCTAAGGATACATCCAGACTGAAAGTGAAGGGATGGAGATGTTTCGTGCCAGTGGGCCTCAAAAGAAGGCTAGGATAGCAATTCTCATATCAGATAAATTTATGAAGTATACAAACAAAAACAGACAAACAAAAAGACAGACAAAACTAGATGACAAGAGAAAAAAAAATATATATATATATATAAAAACAAACAAACAAAAAAACTCGTCAAAAAGAACCCCAAGTATAAGATTTTTATACTACCAGGACAAAAAACAAATATACAGAAACACTGGTGGAAGAAAAAGATGGGAGAGTGGTTATGAGTTCTCAGTTGGTGAGGAGGTTATTCTGATTCTTCCTGGATGTATCTTGATATCTTTGTTAAAGGACTCAACTTTCCTAAGATAAAGGGGGATTAAAAACTGGTTTACCTATAGGGGTAGCATTGATTGGGGAAAAGGGATTACCTTGAAGCTTATCTCTATATGAATATTATTTTAAAAAGGATAAACCAAAATAAAATAAAATTTTAAAAAATTAAAAAATAGAAAAGCAAAAGAAAAACACAGGTATATGTATCAAAAAGTTCAGGTTAAAAGGCTATTATGGAATTTGATGTACTGGATATCTCACTGTGATGGTAAATAGGTTAAAAATTTATATATAGATTAAAAAAGTGGACCAGAATTGTGAGAATGAATTAAAAATAAAAGTTGTATCTATGAAGTAGTGGTGGTTGTCCTCTTGTTTTTTTGTTTTGTTTTGTTTTGTTTTGTTTTTTTGGTTGGTTTTCTGGGGGAGAGACCTACGGCATGGGTTTTCAGGCAATGTCTCTAGACTTAAGTCCTCCTGCCCCCATCAAGGGGGTGGGCTCTGAGGAAACCGGTTTTTCAAGCTTTTGTTCTCTGGAGGTTTTTTTGTTTATTTGTTTTCTCTCCCCTTGGCAGCTTTTGATGGTTTTTGGATGTTTAGAGGAGAGTAAACTGCATCCAGACCTCTCTTTCAGAGAGAAGCCTCAGTCTGTTCCCCTCTGGGTGCTCCAGAGCACATAAATTCCCCCTTGGCCACTGGCAGAGCACGTTCCCACTCACGGTCTCTGGGGTCACAGGAATTCCCGCTTGTACCCAAAACCACAATAACTGCGGCTGTCTGGGCAGTTTCAGACCGCCAGAGAGGTCCAAGCAGAGATAGCGTGCTGAGATTCTCCCACTGGCCCGGCCTGGGAGTGCTCAGACTCTCTGGGGTCCGAGAGAGCGCCAGCTGGCGCCTGCATGCACCTCTCTCAAGGGGGCCATGTGGGGCGTGACTCAGACTCTGGCCGCACGGGGGTGTGTGTAGAGACTGCAAAAGGCTGTGGTTCTGTGGGCTGGCGAGGATCCCTCACCCTCATGGGAGCTGCCACCCAGACACTCTCAGGCCCGCTGGTGGCTCAGGGACCAAGACCTGGCTGCCTTGCCACACTATCTGGATCAGTGACAGGGGTAGCGGGGACTTAAGCCCCTGTCCCTAACCGCCCCAATTCCCACAATTCCACCTAGATCCTTTGCACTTTTTGAGTGCTTTCAACCAGACACCAAGTTAATGCTGGTCCTCAGTCACAGGGCACTGTCGTATTGGGGTATTACTTTCCAATGGGTCCCTTCTGGTGGCTCCCTCCATCTTTTGTTTATCTTCCAATATCAGTCTGATGTTCCCACTCCACTTTACCTGCCCACTGGCTTCTCCTGACCCCTTAGAGATCCAGAAATGCATAATTCTAATCTCAGCCTAATTTCATGGATGATCAGAGTTCTTTGGTAGGTAATCAGCTAGCTTTAGGTTACAGGTTGAAACAGCACCTCCTTCTACTTCCCCTCGATGTTCTTGAATCCCGGGAATGATGGTTTTCAGAATTGAGAGTCCGGCTGGCTAGTTTGGCTTCCAGGCCCCTGTGTGAACCGACTCTCTCTCCCTGATACACGCTTTCAGATTAGAGGTGCTGGCAGCCCCAACAGGGTCTTAGGGTGGGGGGACAAAGCCCTCCAGGTGTGTGTGTTTGCCAGCATCTGACAGAAGGCTTTTTGGCATTAGGGGAAACTGGAGCTAATTGGGACCCCTCCGAGAAGCTGGGTCATGGAGCTAAGGCGTTCGCGCCTTGCTCTGTACTTCTGGGTGTCTTCTGGGTCACTTGCTTTGCGCTTCCACCCCCCCACCCCGCCCACCCCGCCCCCACCCCATTTCGGACAGGCCTTCCTGCACAGGGTGGTTCCAAGGAGGTGTGCCTGAAGGAGAGCGTTGCTGTCCTGTCCTCCTCACGAGACGGGTATGCAGCACGGTGCTTTCTTAACGCTTGCTCCAGTGGGGCTGACGGATGGCAAGGGTCAGGCGTAGAGAAGCAGGGCTCCTGTCAGAAGTACTCCCGCGCACTCAGACCTAGAGTGTGTGTTCTGCTGTGGGTCCCGCGGTCACGGTAGGAGCAAGAGCCAGTTTGTATGCCCTTCTGTGGGGCTTCTGTGCGGCGAGTGAAAGGACACTTTCTCAGATGTCCTCCGACCTGAAGGCCTGGAACCTTCCTCAGGATTCTGCACCAACATGCAGGCACCACTCTTTCTCTCTTGGCGAGAGAGGCCTGCATGCGAAAGGCAGCTTGTCTTCAGGCGGGTTTCTTGGAGGTAAGGCTCTGGTTCTCTCTCAAGTTGTGCAGGCTCAGGTTTGAGAAGGCATCCTTCTCCGTAGAGCGACGTGTGCGGGGATGGTGTTAACATCCCACACTGACTTCTCTCTCAGAGGGAGGCAGAGGGACTTTACCTCAGGTGTTCACACACACTCTGAGTTAGCAGACCACTTCCTCTTGCACGTCGCCAGGTGCTGAGCCGGCAGAGGACGACCCCTCAGCCCACAAGCTCGCTCGACAGGAAGCGGGACACTTCCTCTCTCATCCACGAGTAACTCTTCCCAGACTCTATTCAGGGGAGAACGCTTTTCCCGGAGAACACTGTTGCTCTAATTTCAGGTCCCCACTGGCTCGATCGGATTCTGGGCCACTGTGCGAAACGACTCTATATCCCTGAAACACGCTGTCACACCTGAGGTGCTGGCGGCACCCACAGGTCCCTGGGGTGGAGGCCAAAGCCCTCGGGGTGTGCGTAGCTTTGCCATGTCGAGAGAAGGCTTTTTGGCTTTAGGGGAAACAGGGGCTAACTGGGCCTCCTCCATAGAGCTTGTTCATGGAGATGAGGGAACTCAGACCTGGTGTCAGGATGAGGGAAGCGGGGCTGCTGTCCAAAGTCCACCCACGCCCTCAGAACTAGACTGTTTGTTCTGCTGTGGGTCCCGTGTCACGGTGGCAGCAGGAGCCGCTTTCAAAGCCCTTGTGCGGGGCTTCCATGAGGCAGAGGGAAGGGGCCGCCTTCTCCGACGGCACCCGACCCAAGGCCCCGCAGGCAGCCTTCCTTAGGCTTCCACCCCAACCCACCAGGGCGACTCTTTCTCTCTTCACGAAAGAGGCCTGTTCGTGAAAGGCAGCTTGGCTTCACGCTTGTTTCTCAGAGGTAAGGCTATGGTGCTCACTCGAGGTTTCCAGAATAAGCTTCGCGAAGGCATCCTTCTGCGTGGAGTGAAGTGTGTGGGGACGGTGTTGGCATTCCACCCTGACTTGTTTCTCACAGGGAGGTTGAGGTCCTCGACCTCGGGCGTTCCCACACACTCCAGGTCAGCAAACCGCTTCCCTGGTGTACCATGCGAGGCGCTGCCCTGGGAGAGGCCGGTCCCACAGCTTGGGTGCCCCGTCCTCAGGAAGAGGGCCCATTCCTCTCACATCCACGCTTCTCTCTTCGCACACATCGTTCAGGGAAGATGTTTTTCCCAGAGCATGGTGTTGTTTTGAATTCAGGGCCACACTGTCCCTTTCGGCTTCTAGGCCCCTGGGTGAAATGACTGTGTGTCCCTGAAGCCCGCTGTCACACCAGAGATGCTGGCGGCACCCACTTGTCCCTGTGGTGGAGGCCCAAGCCGTCAGGGTGTGGGCAATTTCCTACGCTTCTGAGAGAAAGCTTTGGGCTTTAGCAGAATGCAGCGTTGACAGGGCACCCTGGGTTAAGCTCATTCAAGAAGCTGAGTGGTTGGCGCCCTGCTCTGTGCTTCTAAGTGTCACCACTGCTTCTCTCTTCACCGGACGGAGTGGGGCTTCCTGTGCAAATGCGTTCTCCTGAAGCCATTCTTTGGCAGTGGCTCTGCGCTTCCGTCGTTCATTCTGGGCAGGCCTCCCTGCACAGAGCGCCCCCAGAGAGGTTTGCCCTAAGGCCAGAGTCACTGTCCTGACCTCTCCGCAAGCCAGGTGTGCAGCACGGTGCTCTCCTAACACTTGCCACAGTGGAGCTTAGGACAACGGGCTTCAGGCTGAGGGAAGCGTGGCTGCTGTCAGAAGTCTGACCACGCCCTCAGCACTAGAGTGTTTGTTCTGCTGTGGGTCCAGCCTCACGGTTGCAGCAGAAGCCCCAGTCGACACCCTTGTGTGGGGCTTTGGTAAGGCCGAGGCAAGGGGCCGCCTTCTCAGATGGCCCCCGATCCAAGGCCCGGCAGGCAGCCTTCCTTAGGCTTCTGCACCAACCCACCAGGGCGACTCTTTCTCTCTTCGTGAAAGAGGCCTGCACGTGAAAGGCAGCTCGGCATCAGGCTTATTTCTTGGAGGTAAGGCGGTGGTGCTCACTCCAAGTGTCCAGGCTAAGCTTTGAGAAGGCATCCTTCTCTGTGGAGTGATTTGTGCGGGGACGGTGTTGGCATTCCACCCTGACTTGTTTCTCACAGAGAGGTCGAGGGGCTTGACTTCGGGTGTTCCCACACACCGCGCGGCAGCAAACCGCTTCTCCATTTATGACATGAGGCGCTGCCTCGGGTTGGTTTGGCCCCACAACCTGGGAGCTCCTGCCTCAGGAAGCGGGCTGCTTCCTCTCTCATCCACGCTTCTCTCTTCACGCCCGTCGTTCGGGGCTGGACGTTTTTCCTGGAGCACGGTATTGCTTTGAATTCAGGGCTGCGCTGTCTCCATCGGCTTCCAGGCCCCTGCGTGAAATGACTGTGACTCCCTGAAACCCGCTGTCACACCAGAGGTGTTGGCGGCACCCACAGGTCCCTGGGGTTGAGGCTCAAGCCATCAGGGTGTGTGCACTTTGGTCCGTGTCTGAGAGCTGACTTTGGGCTTTAGGGGAATGTGGAGCTGACAGTGCCCCCCTCAGTTAAGCTCATTCAAGGAGTTGAGGGTTTGGCACCCTGCTCTGTGCTTAGGTGTCATGACTGCTTCTCTCTTCATGGGACGGAGTGGGGCTTGCTGGGCAAATGCGTCATCCTGAAGCCATCCCTTGGACAGTTTGCTTTCTCAGGTGTTCTTCCACCCACTCTCTGGGAACCTTACTTTGGCTTGCCCACCAACACAAGGGGAGAATCTTTCTCTCCTCAGCAAATAGCAACCTCCCAAAAGGCAGCGCGGCTTCAGGCTTGTGTCTAGGAGGTATGGCTTTGGTCCTCTCCTTATGCTTTCAGGCTGGGTTTTGAGAAGTCAAATTTCTCCATGGAGTGGCGTAGTGGGACGGTGTTCTCTTTCCACACTGACTTCTTTCTCACAGTGAAGCAGACTGCCTTTTTGTCAGATGTTCACACATTTGAAAACTGCTTTCCCTTTCCTGACACAAGACAGTGAGTTGAGAGAGGCTGGCTGCTCAGCCCCGGGGACTGCCTGATCAGAAAGGGGGCAGATTTCTTCACTCATCCACGCTTCTCTCTTAGCCGACCTTGTTCGGGGTAGGACGTTTTCCCTAACAACAGCATTTCTTTGACTTCAGGCCCCCCCCTTACTCGTTCGGCTTCCAGACCCCTGTGTGTAAATGATACTATCTCCCTGACACACACTGTCAGACCAGAGGTGCTGGCTGCACTGATGGGTTCCTCTGGGTAGAGCCTTGAGCCCTCAGTACATACGTATGGTTTCCTACCTTTAGGGGGTGCTGATTGAGTTCCCTCTGTTGGGGTTCACTGAGAGGTTCGTGCTTTTCTCTATTCTTCCAGGTGTCAGAACTGCTTCTCTCTTCATGGTACCGAGTGTGGCATGTGCCACAAATGTGTTGCCCAGAAATAATGTGGTACTTGCCTTTTGTTCCCACCACACGTTTCTGATAGGCCTGTCTGCTTATGGTGCCTCAAGGATGGTTGCATGTAGGAGGGCCTCGCTACTGTGTCCTCTCCATGAGACAGGTATGCAACATGCTGTTCTCCTCATGCTTGTACAGGCAGGGCCGGTGCCGACTGCTAGGGTCAGTCTGGAGAGGGGCGCTATGAGAAAGAGTCTTGCGCACTCCGAACTGGAGTTTGTGTTCTGCTGTGTGTCCCATGGCTGGGGCTCTTTGTTAAGGTGGCTGTTGGCATAACGACAGAATCACCACCCTGGCAGCATGCCGGGCTGCTCTGAGGCTGAGTGAAGGTGGGCCCCTTCTTGGAGTTCCTCTGACCCAAGTTCCCCTAACCTTCCTTAGACTTCTCTACCAACACCAGGGGCTGAATTTTTCTCTCCTCAGGCAAGAGCTTTGCTAGCAAAAGGTAGCTCTGTTTCTGGCTTGTTTCTAAGAGTAAGGTTATGGCCCTCTCCTTATGCTTCCAGACTGAGCTTTCAAATGGCTCCGCAGAAAGAAGACAGGATACACATAACAGGGAGAGAGAAGTCTGGGTCCAATGCGATTAAGGGCTAGCATGAGCTCAGTGGAGAAGGAGGTGCATGCGAACATGTGATGTGAGACAACCTAAGGAAAGGACCACACTCTTCCCACTAAAAGCAATGTTGTAGAGGTGCCCTCTTTCGACTGCCGTCTCTTCTCTCAGGATCAGTACCAAGTCCAGGCCAAATGTGGATGAACGCTGACAGAGAACATGATATCCTTTACTGGAGGAACTGCTCTGTGCAGAGAGCTGCTGTCAACCAGCTTCCAGTGTTGAGGATATAAGGGCTTTGCAAGAACATGAGTGGTAGCCTCTGTAGAGCCCTGCACTTAACTGGGTGCTGATAGACATAGTCTACCATGATTTTGAGCTACCACCGTGGTTCCTGAAGCATGAAGCACCTGAAATTGTAGGTTTTCCATACATAAGGAAAGAGTTCTAGGCCAGTGCTGGTGAATGACATTGTGAAGAGTTACCCCTCCCCGACATGCAGCTGGAAGCGTCTTCTCTGCTATGCGTTAGGTGTAGAATGAATACCCCCCATATGCTTAGCTGTGAGAGGGAGAGATACTTCTGTGTCAACAGGGACTTCCAACTCACACTTTGTTAAATGGATGCATTTTGCAAATGGGTGATGCTTGAAAGCCAAAGAACGAGCTTCACCCTTCCCTATAATAGCAAAACTGTGGAGAGGCTGTCCTTCGACGGCCTTCTCTTATGCTCAGTACTGAAGCAGCTTTAAAACCGAGTGTGGAAGGCAGCTGAGAGAAAGCTCGATGCCCTTCTCTCAGGGCCACAGTTCTGTGGGGTGGGCATCTCACACCTCAGGTCCATTGTGTGACACACAGAAGGGCTTTCAAAAGCATGTGTGTGAGCCTCCAGAAAACTCTACCTTTTAATAATCTTTGCAAATAATTGGGGTGAAGCACGTCTCGAGGCAACGCCATGTTTCGCGCTGCATGAAGTCTTTTCAAGTGTCTTTGTTGAATACTAAGTGTCGTATTCTGCACTGTTAAGCAACTATGCAGCAGAAAAATCGTCCTTCTGCTAACATCTTCCCTGAAGCTAGAAACATTTTCAGGGTAAGTGTGGAAGGTGGAAGGTAACTGTGGAAGTCTCCCCAGGTCTGTGCTGGTGAAACAAGTGGTGTAGACTGATTCTCCTAGGCGACATGCGTCTGAGGGTATCTTCTGTGCTACGCGTGAGTGCGGAAGGAGAACGCCATGCCATCAGCTAAGAAAGAAAACTGTGTCGATTGCGACTACTGGCTAACGCGTTGTTACTGGAAAAAAGATGCCTTTGCAAGGGTTTAATGGGAGGAAGCCTAAGGACCATGCCACACACTGTCCTCTAAACGCAACTTGTAGAGATGCCGTCTCTTCTGCTAAGATCGTTGCAACTTTAATACTAAGTGTTGAGGAAAGCAGAGGAAGAGCTTCCTATTCTTTATTTGGAGGAACACCTTTCGCAGAGGGCTCCCTTCAGCTTACATATGAGGTCTCAAGCACCAAAGGACTTTCAAGAGAACGCGAGCCAGCTCGTGGTGAGCCCTACATTTAATACCGAGAAACAAATCAACTTTCCTATAAAGGCAAACTTTTAGAGAGGCCATCCGTGGAATGCCCTCTCTTTCGCTCAGGATTGATGCAGCTTTAATATCAAGTGCAGAAGAGCAGAGGAAGAGCTCGATACCCTTCACTCAGAGGAAAATCCCTGTGCGGAAGGCTTCCAACAACTAACATCTGAGGGCTTTCAAGAGGATGCGAACTAGCCCCCGGAGAGCCACACATTTAACCTTAAGGAACACATTGCTGTCAAAACAACTTCAAGCTAACACCATGATTTCTGAAGAGGGAGGCGTCTTGAAGTGTATGTGTGAAATACACTTTTGGAATATGTCCCAGGCTTATGCTAGGAAAACAAGCTGCATAGAGGGCTTCCCTCAGCCATCATCTTGTTTCATGAATTAGAATCTTCTTCCTTGCTATGCTTGTAAGGTAATTGGCAAGGTTATACTCTTAACTGGAAGAGTGACATAGGTGTCACAGGCGACTGTGAGCTAAGACGCTGTTTGATAAGGAAGCATTCTTCTGCTGGTGTATGCTGTGAGGAAGCCAAAGAACGAGGCACACTCTTCCATCTTCTGCTAAGAATCAAAGCAGCTATGAAGTCAATTGTTGAAGAAAAGCGAGGAAAAATGTGATGGCCTGTGTGTCGGCAGGTCAGCTCTGGTCGGAGGGCTTCCCTCACGTATTACCTGGGGTGTGATTCCTAGACAGTCTTTCAGGAATGTGAGCAAACAACAGAGGAGTCCGACACATTAGTGAGAAATAAGTCGGTGTCAAGAACGATATTGCACTAGTTCTTTGGTTCCTGAAAAAAAAAGGGTCCTGAAGGGTGTGTGTTGAATCCCTGGGGAACGGGTCTAGGCCTGTGCTGGTGAAGAAAGTGGCATAGGCTGCTTCTCTCAGTGGATATCTTGGAAAAAAAAACTTATAAATATATAACAATTTGATATAAGAAATAGAATGAATATATAAACACAAATTTTATATATATATATAAACTTTAAAAAAGAACAAAAAATATTTGAAAAATAAGGAAATAACTGAAAAAAATAATACAAACTTTAGAGTAAAATTGGAGGGGCGCCTGAGTGGCTCAGTGGGTTAAAACCTCTGCCTTCAGCTCAGGTCATGATCCCAGGGTCCTGGGATCGAACCCCACATCGGGCTTTCTGCTCAGCGGGGAGCCTGCTTCCTCCTCTCTCTGCCTGCCTCTCTGCCTACTTGTGATCTCTGTCTGTCAAATAAATAAAAATAAAAAATCTTTAAAAAAAAAAAAGAGTAAAATTGGAAAGAATGCTATAGAATGTGTTCCCTGAGAGATGAAACTTTGCTGTCCTGTTTGACCAATAAATTTGTTGTAAATGAGCTGCTTGTGGTGGCTTTCTGGGCTTTATTAGTCTGTTGAGCTGATTCTAAGGTAGACTTGCCCAAGGCAAACAGCTCCTCCATTGCACCGGGAGACAGGCCTGGGTGTAAGCAGCTCCACCTTCCAGGAGGTGGTGCTGTTTTGCTTCGTATAGGCTTTCAGACCTGTTGAGCGGAGAAATATGAAAGCGCCCCCTCTCTAGTGCTGGAGCTAAAAATTCATGCCCCCACTTTTCAGTGAGCCCTCTCAGAAGATAAATTAATCATTCTCATCTCCATGTGAACTCTGTTCAAACCCTGCCTTCGTGAGAGTTTTTGTTTTGTTTTGTGTTTGGTTTTGTTTTTTAAATCTCAGGGACACAACTGAGTTACAAAACTCCAAATTTGACATACTTCTGTGCAGACCCTCTCTTCCTCCCAAGGGAGAGAAGTTGTTCTCCCCGTGCTTCTGCCATTTGCAAAGCCCCTCCCAGAAAAGCAATCAGATCACTGTGCAGTGGTTTGCAGTTTATGGAACAGAGAGAAGAAAACAGGTATCTAGATTCATTGGTTCAGCCAGCTTCCCCGCTCTTACGCCTGGGAACTCTGATGCACCAAAGCACTACTGTTCTTGTAACCCCAGGGATCTTCAGACAATGCTGTCACATCTGGGATCCTGCTTTGCTTTACCACTTAAGCTCCCTTAAGTTGGGAGCATCCCCCATGTTTATATTTTGTGCTCCTCTACTTATAATACTTTGCAGTCCCCTCCTCAAGCAGCCTCGCCCCAACGCATCCTCAGCTATATCAAAATGGATTCAAATCTTCCCCCCTCCTACATTCCAAACTGTGGTGGCTTTTATAGATGCAGACTTACAGCCTTTATTTTCTCAGATCACCGATTTCTCATGTATTCATAATGATTCAAGGGACAAAACAAATTTAGGATCCTCCTGCTTTGCCACCATCTTAAGAGTGCCCATATATTTTAACTACTGGATTTCTGATTTCCTCTGTGGAGAAAAGATGTTAGGTGTGGGAACAACTAACTCAATGTCCCAAAGGCATCCATACATTACACAGTACTTCCAAATATGCACAGGTGTCCCACAAGTCCAGGATGCTCTCCTAGCTTGAACACAGGCCACATAACCTGCTCTAGTACCCTGCTGGGACCCACAGACACTGAGATAACTGACCCTTGAAAACTACCATGAGAAAGCTTCAATAGCACCCTAGTGTTTGCTCAGTAACACAAACAGGCAATCCCTGCTTGTAGGTTAGAATGCAAGTTTCAGAAACAAAAAAGAGCTGGATTTTGGCCTCAAACTGATTTCTAACTCACTATCCTTACTGGTTTCTAATCTACATGGTTTCTAGATGTAACTTTCTAGATGTAAATGCAGCCACATGAAAACCTGAATTTTTTTTTAATTTTTTAAATTTATTTTCAGCATAACAGTATTCCTTGTTTTTGCACCACACCCAGTGCTCCATGCAATCCGTGCCCTCTCCAATACCCACCACCTGATTCCCCCAACCTCCCACCCCCTGCCCCTTCAAAACCCTCAGATTGTTTTTCAGAGTCCATAGTCTCTCATGGTTCACCTCAACCCTGCAATTGCACTACTGGGTATTTACCCCAAAGATACAAATGTAGTGAAAAGAAGGGCCATCTGTACCCCAATGTTTATAGCAGCATGGCCACGGTCGCCAAATTGTGGAAAGAACCAAGATGCCCTTCAATGGACAAATGGATAAGGAAAACCTGAATGTTTTAATTATACTTAGTCCGACCTTTGAAAACAAAAGGGAAGCAGTGACACCAACCTGTGTAATGGGCTCCGTTTGTGACAGGTGTTTCCCTGCATTAAAATGTCAGCCATAATGCATTCTTTCCTGTTCATTTGTTGAAATGGAGTTAACATACAGTGTTATATTACTTTCAGAGAGAAAGCACAGTTATTCAACAGCCCTGTACCTTACTCAGTGCTCATCGTGGTAAGTGTGCTTTTCATTCCTTTGACTCTTTCTCCTATTCCCCACCCACCTGTCCTCTGAGAACCAGCTGTTTGTTCTCTAGTTCAGTTTCCTTCTTGGTTTCTCTTTCTCTTTCCCTTTGCTTGCTTGTTTTGTATCTTATGTTCCACATATGAATGAAATCATAGGGTATTTGTCTTTCTCTGACTTATTTGGCTTGGCATACTACTACTCTCTAGCTGCATCCATGTTATTGCAAATGCCAGGATTTTATTCTTCCTGATGACAAATATTCCATTGTGTGTATATATAGTACATCTTTATCCATTCATCTGTTGATGGACACATTAGATGTTTCCATTATTTTGTGTTTGCAGATAATGATTCTATAAACCTAGGGGTTCATATAACCCTTTGACTTAGTGTTTTTGTATTTTGTGGGTAAATACACCATAGTGTGATTACTGGGTTGTATTTCTATTATTAACTTTTTGAAGTACCTCCATATCGTTTTCCAGAGTGGCTGCACTAGTTTGCAATCCCACCAAAAATGTGTCCTCTGCATCCTCACCAATATCTATTTTTTTCCTGTGTGGTATATTTTAGATATTCTGACCACACACAGTGTGTGTGTGGTATTTCTTTCCCTGATGATAAGTGATGTGGAATCATCTTTTCATGTGCATGTTGTCCATCTGGATGTCTTCTATGGAAAATATCTGTTCATGTCTTCAACTCAACTTTCAATGGAATTGATTATTTGGCTTTTGGATGTTGAGTTGTATAAGTTCTTTATATATTCTAGAGTATAACTCCCAATAATTTAAAGATGGAAATCATATTAAATTCTCAGAAAGATTTATAATCTGTTATATAAATTTTTGTTGTTGACTGGCATTTAAAAAAAAATTTTAAGATTTTATTCATCTATTTGACAGATAAGTAGGCAGACAAGTAGGCAGAAAGGCAGGCAGAGAGAGGAGGAAGCAGGCTCCCCACTGAGCAGAGAACCTGATGTGGGGCTCAATCCCAGGACCCTGAGATCATGACCTGAGCTGAAGGCAGGGGCTTTAACCCACTGAGCCACCCAGGTGCCCCTAAAATTTTTTTTAAGATTTTATTTATTTATTTGGCAGAGATCACAAGTAGGCAGAGAGAGAGGGGGAAGCAGGCTCACTGCTGAGCAGAGAGCCCAATGTGGGGTTTGATCCCAGAACCCTGGGATCATGACCTGACCTGAAGGCAGACACTTTAACCCACTGAGCCACACAGGCACCCCAAGTGTTGACTGATATTTTTAGCGACAGTCTGGGGAATATATGGAGAAGTGTTTAATGCTGATAAAGATGGACATATACATTGGTGAATTGCTTCCTTCACTTATGATATAACCCTCAGTGAGAATTTCCACAATGAGTACGGATTTTTTTTTCAATTTCCAAACAAATTAATTCTATCTTTCCTCCTTTTTTTAAAGGATTTTATTTATTTACTTGACACAGAGAGAGAGAGAGATCACAAGTAGGCAGAGAGGCAGGCAGAGGGAGAGGGGGAAGCAGGCTCCCTGCTGAGCAGAGCCCAATGCAGGGCTCAATCCCAGGACCCTGAGATCATGATCTGAGCTGAAAACAGAGTCTTAATCCACTGAGCCACCCAGGCGACCCTATCTTTCCTCTTTTGAGCCATTAGCCAACAATTGTCACATAAACAACATGAAAATGACACAACACTGAAAACATCAGTCATCTCTACAAGGGGTTGAATGAAAACCTGTCATTTATTCTCTCTGTACCATTACATGTTTACAGGAGTGTTATTTAGTCTAGCTGACAATGACTAGATCTGCATGAGGGTAAGTCAGCAGTAAGTCAACCCTGAACTGTGTGACTCTTCACAGGTACCATCCATGGAGCAGAACAAAATTATTCCTCAATTATGGGCTTAAATAAGATATTCTCACTCCCTCTAAACTTCAGAAGTACAGTCACTCCTTGTCAGCATATGCACTGATATTATCTTGCTTTTCTTGCAACATCTGAGGGCCTACTCCACAGCACACACTGTCCCCACCCAGATGCATTCTGGACATTTTCATAAACTGAAAGGACAGAGCACCCAGTGCCAACACACAATATGAAGACACTTATGAATAATCTAGTGCATCTTCTCTATTGTGATAGAGACAAGCCTCAGATTTGAATCTGCTCCCAGGTTGTGAGGTTCCTTGGGCAGAACCAGCATGTCAGCATCTGGATCCTCATCCTATCCCTTACATCCCACAACCTAGCACATCCTCAGCCAAATTAGACACTTTCAAATAAGTTTATGGAATGAATGAGCATAGTCTTACTTTACTGGCTGCATTATTCCCAAATGTGAAAGCACACCATGGATTAATTATCAGTGTAGAATAAACTCTTTCAGAGAGCCCAAGCTCCTTCTGCTTCCTTTCTTAGACTCAGAGCCTCTCCAGCAGTAGCTCTCATTTCTCCCTCTTTTTCACATTAAGAATTTCAGGGCTTCTGAGCAGCAAAACCTCCTTAACAATCAGATGGTTCTTCCTGCCTGAGTTTCCCCCATGCCTCTTGTTCAGTAGCTGTCTGCTCCTACAGGGACTCAGCCTTGCCAGCACCTGCTAAGGATGTACTTCATCAACGTTTAAGGACCATGCCAGGCACCAGTGTGCTATTGTCTTTGAAGGTAAAAGCTATGACCACAGGGAAAAATTACTCTGAAAGAAAAGAGAACCAAGGACCTTCTTCTGACCTTAACAAACATTTGTGACTTAAAGTCAGAGGCTGAGGCAAAAATGGGTAAAACTGATTTTTTGAGGACTGTAGTTAATGTGACCATAATTAATTATATCATATTATATATTTGAACTTTGCTATGACAAAAGATCTTCACATTTCTTTTAACAAAGAAACATGTAACGGTGGGAAGAGATGTGAAACAGAATTGTGTGGTGAATATATCACAATATTTACATAGATCATTTGGTTGTACACCTGAAAATAATAGAATTTGACATATCAATTACATTTCAGTTTTAAAAATCAATGGATAAATAGGAATTGGCAAAATGTAAAGTTGGTTCCACCAAAAATAATTGCATTTACACATGCTTTTGTATGTGAAGCTTGTGGAAGGAAAGTGGAAGTCAAAGGAAAGAACACTAGTTGTTGAAAATCCTCTTTCACAGAGAAGGAAATACACCGAATTATGAAATTTTCCAGTTTGGGAAGGTAGGGCCTGGTGAAGTGACATGTACAACTGCATGTCTCAATCTGGACCCTGCAAATAATCTTCCTTCTCTCTAAAAGATAGCCATTCTTTTAGAGGCATAAAAGCCTATTCTCCATCCTAGGATTCCCAGTCTCTTCTTCTTTCTCCTGGCCAGTCTCTGCAATATCCACTCCTCAAGACTCAGCTCAATATCCAACTTTGTGTCCTCTTCTGGTCACTCCACATCCCCTGACCACTCTGCTTCACATGCCTGGAATTTTAGTGTAGGCTGCTGTAGTCTCCAATCCCGTTTATTAATTCTTTGTCATATCATTTATTATAGTTTGCTTTGTGTGCTTTAATCTCCCTAATGCTCTGAAACTTCAAGTTTTTAGTGGTTTGTCTAGGAGTGTATGAATATACACAGTAGATCACTTATACAAATCACATTTCTTAAACAGAAGTAAAAGTGAGGGAGAATGTAATTTAAAGCTACAAATTTCACAGATATTGCAATTAAATACATGGATTATAGGGCTTATCTCAGATTCTTCTCATGAACTTCAAAATACACTTATTTCTCCTTAGAGTGAAAATTAAGGATGTTCCACAATTATCCTTCATTGTGTCTTCACCAGATCACCTTCCCGTGAATATCCTTTCTTAGAAAACAGATTGAGAGGCGCCTGGGTGGCTCAGTGGGTTAAGCCTCTGCCTTCAGCTCAGGTCATGATCTCAGGGTCCTGGGATAGAGTCCCACATCAGGCTCTCTGCTCAGCGGGGAGCCTGCTTCCCCTCTCTCTCTCTGCCTACTTGTGATCTCTCTCTCTCTCTCTCTCTCTGTCAATTAAATAAATAAATAAGAATCTTTAAAAAAAAAAAAAGAAAATAGATTGAGAGCTCATTGTCAAGGCAGAGCAATATTGTCCAGTAAAATGCTAACACTCCACTATTAAATGCTACCTGCATTACAAGCTCGCCAATGTACCCAAAGTCTGAGAGAAAACTGAATAGCAGGGTTTTGGGTTTTTTGTTTGTTTGTTTGTTTAAGATTTCTTTTCATTGTTCTAGAATTCGTTGTTTATGCACCACACCCAGTGTTCCATGCCATAGTGCCCTCCATAATACCCACCACCAGGCTCACCCAACCTCCCACCCCCGCTCCCCTCCAAAACCCTCAGCTTGTTTCCTCAGAGTCCACAGTCTCTCATGGCTCACCTCCGCCTCCAATTTCCCCCAACTCACTTCTCCTTTCCATCTCCCCATGTCCTCTATGTTATTCCTTATGCTCCACAAATAAGCGAAACCATATGATAATTGACTCTATTTGACTTATTTCACTCAGCATAATCTCTTCCAGTCCCTTTCATGTTTATACAAAAGTTGGGTATTCATTTTTTCTGATGGAGGCATAATACTTCATAGTATATATGGACCATATCTTCCTTATCCATTCGTCCATTGAAGGGCATCTTGGTTCTTTCCACATTGGTTCTTTCCACATATGAACATTGGGGTACAGATGGCCCTTCTTTTCACTACATCTGTATCTTTGGGTTAAATACCCAGTAGTGCAATTGCAGGGTCATAGGGAAGCTCTATTTTTAATTTTTTGAGGAATCTCCACACTGTTTTCCAAAATGGCTGCACCAATGTGCATTGCCACCAACAGTGTAAGAGCATTCCCCTTTCTCCACATCCTCTCCAATATTAGTTGTTTCCTGCCTTGTTAATCTTTGTCATTCTAACTGGTATAAGGTGTAAGGTGGTAGTATCTCAATGTGATTTTGATTTGAATTTTCCTAATGGCCAACGATGAACATTTTTTCATGTGTCTGATAGCCATTTGTATGTCTTCATTGGAGAAGCATCTGCTCATGTCTTCTGCCCATTTTTTGACATGATTATCTGTTTTGGGGGTGTTGAGTTTGAGAAGTTTTTTTTAATAGATCTTGGATATCAGCCCTTTGTCTGTAGTGTCATTTGTGAGTATCTTCTCCTATACCATGGGTTGCCTGTTTTGTTGGCTGTTTCCTTTGCTATGCAGAAGCTTTTTAGCATGATGAAGTCCCAAAAGTTCATTTTCGCTTTTGTTTCCTTTGTTTTTGGAGATGTGTCTTGAAAGAAGTTGCTGTGGCCGTTGTCGGAAGAGGTTACTGCCTATGTTCTCCTCCAGGATTTTGATGGATTCCTGTCTCATGTTGAAGTCTTTCATCCATTTTGAGTTTATCTTTGTATATGGTGTAAGAGAAAGGTCGAGTTTCATTCTTCTACATATAGCTGTCCAATTTTCCCAGCACCATTTATTGAAGAGACTGTCTTTTTTCCACTGGATATTTTTTCCTGCTTTGTCAAAGATTATTTGACCATAGACTTGAGGGTCCATATCTGGGCTCTCTACTCTGTTCCACTGGACAGACCCACTTTTGATGTCACTTAGTTTAGTTTACAATTAAAAGTAGCTGGTAACTGAAAACTGTCTTTTGTTAATTTTCTATTGAATTTATTTTGTCTTATATATAAGTACAAGTCTGAAAATAAGAGCTGTAAGGTACAAAATATTAACTTGTTGCTTCCAGCAAGAAATTCAATATTTTAACATGATTAGTGATAATAATTTCCAAAATGATCTTTTTTGTTTGCTGTTGACTAACATAAACTAAAAAATAAATCGTTTTTTTTTTTTTTTTTTACCAGGTTAGCCTGGTTCTTTGGTAGAAGCATGATTTGGTGTTATTATCAGAAAGAGAAATAGAAAACATTTTGTTAAAGCGGTTTTATATAGGAGCCATTATGATAGAAACATAAAACCAACACACACAGCCTGTGTCAAATGCTGCAATCAGTTAGGAAGAGAGATACGGGGCAAGAGAAAAAGAATGGGAAGCCAAGACATCCACACAGACAAAACACTGATACATATCTAAGGAAGTGGTGCACTTAGTTTTATCTCAATTTCCCATGTCTGTGTAAAGAATTTTAAAGCCTTGTTGTTTGTGTCTGTGACAGTAGCATACCTCAGGGGACTCTTTGGCATACCTATTCTGCTGAAGGTATGAAATTTTAGAGGAACCCAGTGGGTGGATAAGAACTGCCCTCCTTGAACTTTCCTGAGCACAGATTTCTGATGAAGGATAAGTGCTTCAGATACTGCCTTGTAATTCCAGTTCTATCCAGTGGTGCTCATCATGAAAGACTCTCAGTCTCAGTAATCTAAAGTTCAGTGTGTCTCAGCACAGAAAGAGTGTAGGCATTTCTGGTTTCACCAGGCCCCTTAAAAAATCACTATTAATAGGACTCTAAATCAAAGAATGCTGAATTGAAAGCCAAATAAGGTGAATTTATATCACCTTTATAACATCTTCCCTTTTTCCCTTTTTTCTTTTCTTTTTTTTTTTTTTTGGAAACGATTATTATCATAGCATGGTTATTAATATATTTGGCTTACATTTGTGAAAACAGAAAGGCTGTTTTCCTGGGCTAGGTTTAAATAAGAGAAAGGTGACCAGTACACAAAGATAAACTCAAAACGGATAAAAGACCTCAATGTGAGACAGGAATCCATCAGAATCCTAGAGGAGAACATAGGCAGTAATCTCTTCGATATCAACCACAGCAACTTCTTTCAAGATATGTCTCCAAAGGCAAAGGAAACAAAAGCAAAAATAAACTTTTGGGACTTCATCAAAATCAAAAGCTTCTGCACAGCAAAGGAAACAGTCAACAAAACAAAGAGGCAACCCACGGAATGGGAGAAAATATTTGCAAATGACAGTACAGACAAAAGGTTGATATCCAGGATCTATAAAAAACTCCTCAAACTCAACACACACAAACAGATAATCATTCTGCCCATCAAAAAATGGGCAGAAGATATGAACAGACACTTCTACAATGAAGACATACAAATGGCTATCAGACACATGAAAAAATGTTCATCATCACCAGCCATCAGGGAGATTCAAATTAAAACCACATTGAGATACCACATTGAGATACACCACTTAGAATGCCAAAATTAGCAAGACAGGAAACAACATGTGTTGGAGGGGATGTGTAGAAAGGGGAACCCTCTTACACTGTTGGTGGGAATGCAAGTTAGTGCAGCCACTTTGGAGAACAGTGTGGAGATTCCTCAAGAAATTAAAAATAGAGCTTCCCTATGACCCTGCAATTGCACTACTGGGTATTTACCCCAAAGATACAGATGTAGTGAAAAGAAGGGCCATCTGTACCCCAATGTTTATAACAGCAATGGCTACGGTCGCCAAACTGTGGAAAGAACCAAGATGCCCTTCAACGGACGAATGGATAAGGAAGATGTGGTCCATATATGCTATGGAGTATTATGCCTCCATCAGAAAGGATGAATACCCAACTTTTGTAGCAACATGGACGGGACTGGAAGAGATTATGCTGAGTGAAATAAGTCAAGCAGAGAGAGTCAATTATCATATGGTTTCACTTATTTGTGGAGCATAACAAATATCATGGAGGACATGGGGAGTTAGGAGAAGGGAGTTGAGGGAAATTGGAAGGGGAGGTGAACCATGAGAGACTATAGACTCTGAAAAACAATCTGAGGGTTTTGAAGGGGAGGGGGGTGGTAGGTTGGGGGAACCAGGTGGTGGGAATTGGAGAGGGCACGGATTGCATGGAGCACTGGTTGTGGTGCAAAAAACAATGAATACTGCTATGCTGAAAATAAAAAAATAAATAAAATAAATTTTTTAAAAAGAGAGAAAGGTGACCAGGCTGGGGAACCTCATCCTGGATTACTTAAATGAAAATCTATCAGTGCCCAGTGCTGACAACAACATATGATGATATGCAAACAAGCTGGCATCTCTTTTAAATGATACATTTTTGGTATCATATATGGGAATATAAGCATCTCTACACGTTTTTATTTTATTTTATTTTATTTTTTTAGCGGGGTGGGCAGAGGAGCAGAGGGAGAGAGAATCTTATGCAGGTTCCACACCTGACTTGGAGCCCAGCTGTTGGGCTCCATTTCACATTGCCTGACCTGAAAACAAGAGTCAGACACTTATCAGACTGAGCCTCACAGGGACCCCCAAGCCTTGGTACACTTATTAAAAATTGTTGGAAACACTGTTGTGCTTTATGCAAATGGCTGCAGTTTACAATGAAATAGCCACATTGGTGAGTATCATAAGTTTACCAATGGTACATTAGGAACAATGGGCTTTAGAACATTGATGGTTACTAGGCATTTTCTATTTATAATTCTATTGAATCTGACAAGATTTAAGAAGCAAATTTGGTATTGTCCAGACAAGTAATAATGGTTAGGATAGGAACCACTGATGGCATGGAGAGCAGAGAAGAAACCCTTTCTGAAGGTCATCAAAACATAGAGAACCGCCACAATTGTATAACGTGTCTGTGTACAGTGAGTGGAAATGAAATCTCACAAAATCTTAACTGAGATAGAGGGAGGCTTGGGGAGCCTGGGTGGCTCAGTTGGTTGAGCCTCTGCCTTCAGCCTAGGTCATGATCTCAGAGTCCTGGGATGGAGCCCTGCATCAGTCCCTGCTCATTGGAGAGCCTTCTTTACCCTCTGCCTGCTGCTCCCCCTGCTTGTGCTGTCTCTCACTCTCACTCTATCTCAAACAAATAAATAAAATCTTTAAAAAAAAATAAGGATTGGCTTGAATCCAGTGACTCACCACTTTTAAATGTGTTAATTTTTTTTTCTTTTGGTTCAGTGTTTTGTATTTTATATTTATATGTTACATGTGTGTGTGTTATCTTTGTGTATATATATGTGTTAATTTTTCCAAAGACAATTAAGACACATTGCTTTATTAATTGTTCAATAGCAGGATTGTTCATTGATAAAGATTTTTTTTAACTCTTGTTTCCAAGATTATAAACTGAAAATTATTTGAAACAAATAAATGCAAAATGAATTCCTTTAAACACTTTAGTGTCATTGAATGGAGTCATGATAACAGCATTATATGTTTGATAAACAAATTGTCCACTGTACCGATAATTAGATCATTTGTCATTACTTAATTTTTTTAATATTTTATTTTTGTTCCAGTTAGAGAATGTACAGTCTAACATTAGTTTCAGGTGTATAGTGTGTTGATTCAACACTTGCATACAACACCTGGTGCTCATCATAGGTGCAGTTCTTAATCCTCATCCCCTATTTAACCCAGTCCCCCACAACTTCCCCTCTTGTTCTGTAGAGTTCTGTAGAGTTAAGGGCCTGTTTATTGATTTTTGTCCTTCTCATTTTTTCTTTCCCCTTTGCTTCTTTGTTTCTTGAATTCACATATGAGTGCAATCATATGGTATTTGTCTTTCTCCAACTGACTTATTTTTTTTAATTTTTTTTTAATTTTTTTTTATAAACATATATTTTTATCCCCAGGGGTACAGGTCTGTGAATCGCCAGGTTTACACACTTCACAGCACTCATCATAGCACATACCCTCCCCAATGTCCATAACCCCACCCCCCCACCCCCCCTCCCCCCATTAACCCTCAGTTTGTTTTGTGAGATTAAGAGTCACTTATGGTTTGTCTCCCTCCCAATCCCATCTTGTTTCATTTACTCTTCTCCTACCCCCTTAACCCACCATGTTGCATCTCCTCTCCCTCATATCAGGGAGATCATATGATAGTTGTCTTTCTCCGATTGACTTATTTCGCTAAGCATGATACCCTCTAGTTCCATCCACGTCGTCACAAATGGCAAGATTTCATTTCTTTTGATGGCTGCATAGTATTCCATTGTGTATATATACCACATCTTCTTTATCCATTCATCTGTTGATGGACATCTAGGTTCTTTCCACAGTTTGGCTATTGTAGACATTGCTGCTATAAACATTCGGGTGCACATGCCCCTTCGGATCACTACGTTTGTATCTTTAGGGTAAATACCCAGCAGTGCAATTGCTGGGTCATAGGGTAGTTCTATTTTCAACATTTTGAGGAACCTCCATGCTGTTTTCCAGAGTGGTTGCACCAGCTTGCATTCCCACCAACAGTGTAGGAGGGTTCCCCTTTCTCCACATCCTCGCCAGCACCTGTCATTTCCTGACTTGTTAATTTTAGCCATTCTGACTGGTGTGAGGTGATATCTCATTGTGGTTTTGATTTGTATTTCCCTGATGCCGAGTGATGTGGAGCACTTTTTCATGTGTCTGTCCAACTGACTTATTTTGCTTAACATAATACTCTGTAGCTTCATTCATGTCATTGCAAATGGCAAGAATTAATTCTGTTTTTATGGCATATTAATGTTAATACATATGTGTATCTAATATATATATATATATATATATATATATATATATATACAGACTTATGTATAGATTTAAATAATGGTATACCATATCTTCTTTATCCATTCATTTGTCAATGGACACTTGGGCTCTTTCCATATTTTGGCTGTTGTGATCCTGTTTATTGTATAGCTTATGTACTTGTATTATTGAGAATATCTGTGGTCTTTGGGCTTCAAATTGCAGTTAATAAATTATTTGTAACAAAAAAGAAATGAAAAGAAAAAAGTAACACATAAAAAGAGTTATTAGGAATATATGATGATTTCATCAAATCTCTATTATTTTAATTTTCTAGATTAATGTAATCCCTGTCTTTAATGCTGGAATGACATTGTTCTTAAGGAGTGTGCAAGGTGAAATTAATGTACTTCTAAGCAACAGGACTAGTGAGAACTCTTTACATTTCTACAGAACAGAACCTCAGAATCACTCTTCTCATCACCTCCTTGTTTTTCAGTTAGTATATGATTGGGTTGAACACTGGGGTCAGGATGGTGTAGAAGACAGTCAGGACCTTGTCCTCTGTTGGAGATCAGAAGAATGTTGGGCATAAATAAGTGTAAGCAAAGGATGCATAGTAGAAATGCACCACAGTGAGATGGGTGATTCAGGGTGAATAGGTCTTCTTTCTCCTTTCTGTCGACTACATGCAGCAGAAGGCAAGGAGGACCCAGCCATAGGAACATGCAGTGTCAATGAAAGAAACACAAGGAAGAGGGTGGTGCTCACAAACTCTGTGTACTTATAGACCCAGATGTCCATGCAGACCAGAGATAACATGGCTACAATATTACAGAATAAATGGTTGATGTTCCTTGATCAGCAGTAAGCTATATTAAGGATTTATGCAGTATGGGCACAGGAGTTGATTTAGCCCATTATTCAAGATCCCATTATCATCAGCACACAAACTTTTTTCCTCATATGAATGAGATAATGGAAAGGAAAACAAATAGCCACATTATGGTCATAGGTCATAGAGGCCAATATTAATTTTTCTGCACCAGCTAAAGCAACAAAGAAGAAGCACTGAAAGCCACACCTAATGAAAGAAATAGACTTATTTCCAAGGAGATGATCAAACTCCATCTTGGGGACAATGGTGGAGGTGTAGTTCATGTCCACAGGGGAGAGCTAAGTAGAAAATACATGGGTGCATGAAGATGAGTGTCCAGGAAGATGAGGATGATCGTGGACAGGTTGCCAAAGAGAGCCATTAGGAAAATGAGAAAATTGAGAATGAAGAAAGACAGGCCAGTTCTTGATGGTGGGAATAATGCCAATAAGAAGAAATTGGTAGATGTTTGGTTAACATTTTCCATGGGACATTAATTTAGTTTTCCCTAAAGAGAGACACATATTGAATACAGAAAAATAATCTCTTATTAATTCATTATTTTGGTTCCACTATGATTTATTCATGACACACTGCAGCTCTCAGAAAATTTAACACATATTTTGAAAAACAATTTTTACCTCAAAGATAAAATTTTGATGACACATACAACTGTCTTCAAAACATTTCATGGAAATGTGTAAATTTGTAAGAATAATATATTTCTATGACTTTATTAAGATACATATATTTTATTTTCCTATGTAAATTTAGGTATTATCAACATCAGAACTTATACTTTTTAAGTATGTTTTGCAAGTCCATGTAGAAGCATAAATTACATAAAACATATTTTATGACCTTTAGGCAATGATTTTTTTTCTTTTATGATTAAGTCATAATGTTTATGAAACTATAATAGTCTATCAGGATGTGCTGTAGATATGTCATTTTTCTCTTTATTTTTTGTTTTCTTTAAAAAGTTTGCCAAATCAAGGTTTTAAGATGCAAGCATTATTATCTGTTTCTTTTTTCCCCAGAAATCTACAATGAATAATTATTGCAGAGTATAATTTATATGAAGCAGATTTCTTCTCCCTCACTCAATATTCAAACACTTTAGTTTAAGGAAACCCTTTTCCTGGTAAATTATTCTAATATTTTATTGTAGCTCTATGACTCTGCTCAATGTCTCTGAAAAGATCTGTGTTGTGTTCATCTGCCTCTCAATAATTATGTAACATTATGTACTGCTTTATGACACATTTTCTGATTCTTTTTTACCTCTTGCTTTTGTGTATTTAAAATTCTTTCCATTTCTAGATAAGTGTGAGAGTTCAGCCCCTATAAGTATAATCCCCCAGTCTTAAAATTCAACTAACATAATAATAAAAAGGTAAATCTGCATAAATTTGAAGAAAGTGGAATGAGAGTAGAGGGGGAAATCAGAGGTGAAAAAGTTAAGAACTTTTTGGGAGAAGAAATTTTAATGAACAGACAATTAAAAGGAGAAGGAGAAAAGGCATTTTGAGAGTGTTCTAAGTGGGAATATATGGAGAAAATCTTCTCCAGGAGAGGTACCATCATTGAGTAAAGCCCAGCATGTCAGGCTTAAAAAAGATTGTAGTGCTTCAGTCTTTCATACTTTTCTAGGATCAAAGCAATCAGACTCTTGAGGAAGTCTTTACATGAAAGACAGACATACACACACATGTGTTGTGCACGCACACACACACAGAGTTAAAAATGATTGGGATAAATGCAAGAAAACTTTACAAAAATTCTAATGTCTTCAGAGAAATACGAGAAGTTGTTAAATCCAAAGTAAAAATGCTATGTGATATATAAAATGATGCCCAAAAAAACAATAAAAAACTTCTGGAAAATCAAGGATAATAATTAATATAATAAATTTACTGAATGTTTCAAAAGATAAATTGATGAAAATCGACCAGAAGGCAATACTGAAACACAACATTTGACATTTAGGACAGATAGGAGAATGAGACGAATATTAGAAGATGACCCAACATACACTATGTAACTTCCTGTAAATGTATATCACATTGATTTATTCTTGATGTAATATTTATTTGAAGTGAATATTAATATACAAAACCTTATTCAGAACACTATACATCAGCTACAATATTCAAAGATGATTTAAAAAAAACAGAAAAATAAAGGAAATAATCTATTAAAGTGTATTTTCATGAAAATACTAAATACTGTCTTGAAAATAGTTTCTTGATAATTCTCAATATTAGCTAGACATCTTAAATTCTCCTTGAAAGAAACTATGATAATAGAAGAAATATATGCAGTAGTGTATATAAAATAACATCATATTTCACAACACTGTGATGTACTTTATATGCAAAAATAAATTCTAGGAGATGGAAGAATGCTACCAATGCATATCCTCAAACATAACGTGGATGTAACTGTGTTGACGGAATGGGAGACGGTGGGGAAAATGATGATGTAGGTAAGGGATGACACTCCATTCACAGTGGCCTGAGTTACAAATCATGCCCTGGTATTTGGGATTTAGGAATCAAAGATTAGATGAGCATATTGTTTAAAGTAGTGAGGAAGTACTGGGAAAAACTGTAAAGTAATTTGAAGGATTTGCATTGGGTGTCAAGCAGAATGGGTTATAGGACCAACATTTTACCCTGCTGTTTATTAATGCCATGTCCATGCATTCTTTGAATAAAATAGTTAAGTGATATAAAAGTTCTGTAGTTCCTCAAGTACAGATCCTTTACCTCTTTTGTTAGGCTTATTCCCAGGTATCTTATGGTTCTTCGTGCTATAGTAAATGGAATCAATTCTCTGATTTTGCTTTCTATATTTTCACTGTTAATGTATAAGAAAACAACTACTTTTTGTGCATTAGGTTTTGTATCCTGCCACATTACTGAATTACTTTATGCGATCTAGTAGTTTGAGGGTGGAGTTTTTTGGGTTTTCATATAAAGTATCATGTCATCTGCAAAGACAGAGAGTTTGAATCCTTCTTTGCCAATTTGAATACTTTTTATTTCTTTATGTTACCTGATTGGTGTTGCTAGCACATCTAGTACTATGTTGAACAAGAGTGGCAAGTGTGGCCATCTTTGTCATGATCCTGATCTCAAAGATCAGGAGGCTGCCAGCTTTTCCCCATTGAGAATGATATTCACTGTGGGATTTTCATAGATAGATTTTGTGAAGTTCAGGAATGTTTCCTCTATCCCTATACTTTGAAGCTTTTTAGTCAGGAGCAGATGCTATACCTTTCAAATGCTTTTTCTGCATCAATTGAGAGGGCCATATGGTTCTTCACTCTTCTCTTATTGATTTGTTCTATCACATTGATTTGTGAATGTTGAACCACTCTTGCATCCCAGGGATAAACCCCACTGGTCCTGGTGGATAATCTTTTTAATGTACTGTTGGATTCTATTAGCTAGGATCTTGTTGAGAATCTTGGCATCCATATTCATCAAGGATATTGGTCTGAAATTCTCCTTTTTGATGGGGTCTTTGCCTGGTTTGGGGATTAGGATAATGCTGGCTTCATAGAAAAAGTCTGGCAGTTTTCCTTCTGTTTATATATTTTTTTTTAATTTTTATTTATTTTTTTCTTTTTAGTGTTCCAGAATTTATTGTTAATGCACCACACCCAGTGCTCCATGCAATACATGTCCTCCATAATACCCACTACCAGATTCACCCAACCTCCCACCCCCCACCCCCGTCCATGTTGATACAAAAGTTGGGTAATTCATCCTTTCTGATGGAGGCATAATACTTCATAGTATATATGGACCATATCTTCCTTATCCATTTGCCTGTTGAAGGGCATCTTGGTTCTTTCCAGTTTGGCGACTGTGGCCATTGCTGCTATGAACACTGAGTTACAGTTGGCCCTTCTTTTCACTACATCTGTATCTTCAGGAGAATAGGTATCATTTCTTCTTTGAATGTTTGGTAGAATTCTCCAGGGAACCCATCAGGTCCTGCGCTCTTGTTTTTTGGGAGGTTTTTGATCATTACTTCAATCTCATTATTAGATATCGGTCTATTCAGGTTGTCAATTTCTTCCTCATTCAGTTTTGGAAGTTTATAGGTTTCCAGGAATGGATCCATCTCGTCTACTTGCTTAAGTTATTGACATATAACTGTTGATAATTTCTGATGATTTTTTCTATTTCCTTGGTGTTAGTCATGATCTCTCTTTTTCCTTCATAATTTTATTAAATTGGGTCCTCTAGCTCTTCTTTTGGATTAGTTTAGCCAGTGGTGTATCGATCTTATTGATTCAAAGGACCAGCTTCTAGTTTCATTGATGTGTTCTACTCTATCTCTAGTTTCTATCTCACTAATCTCTGCTTTAATCTTGGTTATTTCCCTTCTTGTGCATGGGGTTGGCTTAATTTGTTGTTGATTCTTCAGTTCTTTAAGATGTAAAGACAGCTGGTGTATTCTGGATTTTTCAATTTTTTTGAGGGAGGCTTGGATGGCTATGTATTCCCCCTTAGGACTGCCTTTGCCATATCCATAGGTTTTGGACTGGTGTATCTTCATTCTCATTGGTTTCCATGAATTGTTTAAGTTCTTCTTTGATTTCCTGGTTGATCCAAACATTCTTAAGCAGGGTGGTCTTAGCTTCCAAGTGCTTGATTTCCTGCCAAACTTTTTCTTGTGGTTGAGTCCCAGTTTAAAAGCATTGTGGTCTGAGAATATGCACGGAATAATTTCAATCTTTTGGTATCGGCTGAGCCCTGATTTGTGACCCAGTATGTGGTCTCTTCTGGAGAAAGTTCCATGTGCACTTGAGAAGAAAGAGTATTCCGTTGTTTTAGGGTGGAATGTTCTGTATATATCTCTGAGGTCTATCTGGTCCAATGTGTCATTCAATGCTCTTGTTTCTTTATTGATTTTCTGCTCAGGTGATCTGTCTATTACTTAGAGTGGCATGTTAAGATCCACTACTATTAATGTATTCATATCAATATGACTCATTATTTTTATTAACAGTTGACTTATATAGTTGACTGTTCCCATATTGGGGGCATAAATATTTACAATTGTGAGGTCTTGGTGGATAGACCCTTTCAGAATGATGTTATGTCCTTCTTTATCTCAGACTACAGTCTTTAGTTTAAAATCTAACTTATCTGATATGAGAATAGCTACCCAGCTTTCTTTTGAGGTTTATTGGCCTGAAAGATGTTTCTCCATCCCTTCACTTTAAGTCTGGATGTATCTTCAGGTTCTAAATGTGTCTCTTGTAGACAGCGTATGGATGGGTCCTGTTATTTTATCCAATCTGCAACCATGTGCTGTTTTATGGAAGCATTTAGGTCATTAACATTGAGAGTGATTATTGAAAGATACGTTTTTATTGACATCATGTTGTCTGTTAAGTCCTTGTTTCTATAGATTGTCTCTGTAAATTTCTGTCCTATGTCACTCTTGGATTCTTTCTTCTTTTATAGAACCCCCCCTTAATATTTCTTGTAGTGCCGGCTTGGTGGTCACATACTCTTAAACCTTGCCAGTCTTGGAAGCTCTCTATCTCTCCATCCATTTTGAACGTCAACCTTGCTGGATAAAGTATTCTTGGCTGCATATTCTTCTCATTTAGTACCTGAATATGTCTTGCCAGGCCTTCCTGGCTTGCCAGGTTTCTGTGGACAAGTCTGATGTTATTCTGAAGGACCTTCCTCTGTACCTAAGGAATCTCTTCCCCCAGCAACCCTCAGAAGCGCTTGTCTAAAATTATGGTTAACGAGTATCACAATTAAGTGGCTTGAGGTCTTTCTAGATTCTTTAATCTTGGTGGGTGTTCTTTCTACCTCTAGGACAGGAACGCTTGTTCTGTTCCCCAGATTGGGAAAGTTTTCATCCAGAATTTGTTCAACTATATCTTCTAATCTTCTCTCTTTTTCCACCCCCTCAGGGATCCCAATAATTCTGAAGTTGGAATGTTTGATGGCATCACTTATTTCCCTAATTTTGTTTTCATGGCTTCTAAGCTGTTTGTTCCATGTTTCCTCCTGATCCTTTTTCTCTATCATTTTGTCCTCTAGATCTCTAATTCTATCTTCTCCCTTGGTTACCCTAGCTGTTAGAGTATTTAGATTAGAATGGACCTCATTGATAGCATTTTTAACATCTGCCAGGTCAGCTCTCACTTCTGTCCTTAGAGATTCTATGTTGTCACTAATGGTTTTCTCCAATCTAGCCATTACCTGAATAATTGTTACCCCGAATTCCCTTTCTAACATACTATTTATGTCCATATCCAGTAGTGCTGATGGAGGGGGCACAGTCTCTGAATATTTCTTCTGTAGGGTGTTCCTCCTCCTAATCATTTTGGTGAGAGCTGGTTGGGGGGGTGTAGAGCTGAATATGTATCAACGATGATCCAGGCAAGGTGTTCCCTGCAACATTTTGGAGCAATCAGAAGTCACCACCAAAAGGAAAGGAAAAAGAAAAAGAGAGAGAGAGAGAGAGAAGAGAAAACCCAGCCAGCCAGAATGAGCCCCAAAAGTAAGATTTATAAGGTATATAAGCAAAAACGAACAAACAAAAAGACCAACAAAAGTAAATGACAAAAAAAAAAAGAACCCAGCGAAAATGAACCCCAAGGATAAGATTTATATAATACCAGAGCAAAAACAAATACGCAGAAACACTGACAGAAGAAGATGGGAGGGTGGTTATAAATCCTTGATGTGGGCGAGGGAGGTTATTATTTTTTAAAGGTTTTATTTATTTGACAGAGGTCACAGGTAGGCAGAGAGGCAAGCAAGGTGGGGGGGAGGGAAGCAGGCTCCCTGCTGAGCAGAGAGCCAGATGTGGGGCTCGATCCCATAGGAGATTGTGACCTGAGCTGAAGGCAGAGGCTTAAACCACTGTGCCACCCAGTTGCCCCAAGGGAGGTTATTTTGATTCTTCCTGGGTGTATCTTGATATTTTTGTTAAAGGACTCAACTTTCCAGAGATAAAGGAGATTAAAACTGGTTTATATATAGGGGTAGTATTGATTAGGGAAAAATGATTACCTTGAAGCTTATATCTACATGTATATTTAAAAAATAGAAAAGAAAAAGAAAAACACAGGTATATGTATGAAAAAAGTTCAAGTTAAAAGGTTATGGAATATGTTGTATCAAACCTCTAGTTGTAATGGTAAGGGGGTTAAAAAATTAAAAAGAAAAAGAATAGTGAGAAAGAATTTTTTTAATAAAGTTTTATCTATGAAATATACAGGTTTTAGAGCAATATCGGGAGTTCAATATATTGTTTTCCCCTGATGCTGGAGTTTTACAGTTTTGGGGGGGACCCTGTGGAGGTTGTCCTCTTGTTCTTTTGGCTTACTTTCTGGGGAAGGTGCCTGCCACATTGTTCTCCCATTAATCTTGCTTGGGTTGAGTCACCCTGCAGGTTATCAAGGGGCTGGACTCTGTGGAAACCGGTTTTTCAGGCTTTTGTTCTCTGGAGGTTTTTGTTCTTTGGTGGCTTCTTTTGGCTTTTCGGAGGTTTAGTGGAAAGCATACTGCACCCAGACCTCCACCTCAGAGAGAAGCCTCAGTCTGCTCCCTCTCTGAGGTCCAGAACACACAGACTTCCCCTCTGCAAACTCTGATGAACAACACAACCTCCCACAGTCGGCGCATGCCCCCAGCCACCATCTCAGTGGTCAACTGAGGTGCCCATTTGTCTCTGCACCCCTGTGCCACTAAAACCGTGAGCGATATTGGTCCAGGGAGCCCGCTACAAGTGGCTGCCTTTGCCGGGACTGCTGTCTAGGATCCAGACCTCATGGTTCTGTGGGTCACAGAAGACTGCCATTGATGAGGGATTCCGACCAGAGATTGCACTGGGTTTTCTCTGGCTCAGGCTGGAAGTGTCCAGATCCTTGGCCAGTGGCAGGAGGCTGGAGTCCTAAAGAGTGTCGGTTGGCACGTACCCTAAGCTCTCTCAGGTGCGGGGGAGTGCGCTCACAGCCCGTGGTCACACAGAGCGGGCAGAGCACAGAAGGTTGTGGACCTAGCGAGTACTGGCTGACACCCACACCAGACTCTCATGTGTGGGCAAGAGTGCACCCATCCCAGTGGTGGTGGAAGCAACTGAAAGCCATGAGCTCAGGGACCATGGGGGCTCTGCTGCCCTCTCCCTGGCATGGGTGGCCCCTGGCGGTGGTTATCCTGGGTCTGTGGGTTTAGGCCCATACCCATGACCACCTGATTCCACCCCTTAAGTTCTTTTGCTCTTTTTGGGTGCCTTCAACCAGACTCCAAGTTAATGCAGGTCCCCAAGCACAGGCCCTTTCATATTGGGGTATTAATCTCCAATGGGTCACTTCTTGTGGCTCCCTCCCCCTTCTGCTTATCCTGTGATATCAGTCTTAGCATTCCCACTCTATTTTACCTCTCCACTGATGTTTTCTGCCACCTGTAGACATCCAGAAGTATATAATCTTACATCTCAGGCTGATTTCATGGGTTTGTACAGTGTTCTGGTAGATATTTAGTTCACTTTAGAGGACCATTTGAAAAAGAGTCTCCTACTTCTCTGCCATCTTGCCCCTGCTCCTGGCTCTCTTATGTTTTGATAACCTTCAGAAAGGGGTTCTTCTCTGTTCTCCATGCCACCAGTTGTTCCTATCCTAACTATAACCATCCTTACTTGTCTAGACAATATCAACTTTGCTGCTTAAGTTTGTCAGATTCAATTGAATCATAAATAGAAAATACCTAGTAAGCATCAGCATTCTAAAGCCCATTGTTCCTAATGTACCACTGGTATCCTTATGATACTCACCAATGGCTATTTCATTGTAATCTGCAGCCATTCACATAAAGGAGATTGAGTACAATGGTGTTTCCAATAATTTTTAATAAGTATACCAGGCTTCTGATCCCTGTGTGGCTCAGTCTGTTAAGCGTCTGACTCTTGTTTTCAGCTCAGGTGATGTGAAGTGTAGCTCCAAAGCTGGGCTCCATGTCAGGTGTGGAACCTGCGTAGGATTCTCTCCCCCCCTCCCTCTGCATCTCTGCCCACTCCTCTAAAAAAGTAAAAAAAAAAAAAATAAGTAAAATAAAAAGTAAAAACCTGTAGAGATGTTTATATTCCCATATATAATGCAATAAAACCTCACCCAGTATCATTTAATAGAGAAGCCAAATTTTTTTCATATAATCGTATGTAGTTGTCTGCAATGGACCAATTGAAATCCATTGCTTTCAATTGAAGTAATATAGGATGAGGTTCCCCAGCCTGGTCGCCTGTTTTATTGGTACATCCTTCCCTTATTTAAACCAAGCCCAGGAAAACAGCGTTTCTGTTTTCACAAATGTAAGCCAAATATATTCAATAACCATGCTATGATAATAATTCTGTTTCCAAAACAAAGGAAAAAAGAAAAGAAAAGATAAATTCACTCTATTTGGCTTCCAATCCAATCCAACTTTTTTTATTTGGAATCCTATTAATAGTGATTTTTCTAAGGGGCCTGGTGAAACCAGAAATGTCTACCACTCTTTCTGTGCTGGGACACACTGAACTTTAGATCACAGAGACTGAGAGTTTTTCATGATGAACACCAATGGACAGGACTGGGGTTACAGGGAAGTATCTGAAGCACTTATTCTTCATCAGAAATGCTGTCTTGGTCCAAGGAAGTATAAAGAGGGAAATTCTTATCCACCCACCGGATCCCTCTAAAATTTCATACCATCGGGTAGGGACAGGTATGCCAAGGGATCCCCTGAGGTGTGCTGCTGTCACAGAAACAAACAACAAAGCTCTAAATTCTTGAGCATATACATGGGAAAATGGGACAAAACTTAGTGCACCACTTCCTTAGATGTGTATCAGTGGTCTCTCTGTGCAGATGCATCTGCTTCCTGTTGTTTTTCTCCTGCCCCATATCTTTCTTCCTAACTGATTAGAGCATTTGACACAGGTTGTAGGTTTCGTGTGTTGGTGTTATGTTCTATGATCATGGCTCCTATCTAAAACTGCTTTAGCAAAATGTTTTCTATTTCTCTCTCTGATAACAACACCAAAGAATCAGTCTAACCTGATAAACAAAACCAATTCATTTCTTAGTTTGTTAGTCAATAGCAAACCAAAAAAGTCATTTTGGAAATTATTATTGCCAACCATGTTAAAACATTGAATTTTGTGCTGGAAGCAACAAGTTAATATTTTGTACCTTCTGTATCTTATTTGCAGAATTGTGCTTATACTTAAGACACCTCCCTGAAAGTAAATTCAGTTGAAAATTCACAATATACAGTCTTCAGTTACCAGTTAATTTTTTAATTTTAATATCTTATTTATTTGTCAGATAGAGAGAAAGCACAAGTAGGCAGAGTGGCAGGCAGACGAGAGGGAGAAGCAGGGTCTCTGCTGAGGAGGGAGCTCAATGTGGGGCTTGATTCCAGGACCCTGGGATCATGACCTGAGCCAAAGGCAACCACTTAACTGACTGAGCCACCCAGGTGCCCCACTTATAACTTTTAATTGTAAACTAAAATAAGTGATTCATAGCTGGGTCTGCAAGATGCAAGATAAAGCTTTTTGAAACTCTCACATGAGCCAAGAAGCCTGGGAGTTCCATGAGTGCAGGAGTTCTGTGGATTCTGCTTCCTGTTCAATTTGCAGCAGCTAGAGAAGGTCAGTAGACATTGGTTCTCCCAGCTGCAAAAGAGTTAGTATGGATTTGTATGTATGTATGTATATATTCTATTTCTTTATTTATTTTTATGTATTTTGAACTGGCACCTAAGGATGGGCAAGTAGCAAAGTCAAGAATCAGGAAAGTGCACCACAGAAGAGGTTGCAGAACCAGAAAGGGAAACAGGACAGAGAGGAATGCAGAGAGAGAGAAGAGCAATTGACAGCAGATGCTTCAGCTTGGACAGCACTGTGGGAATGCTTGGCAGGGAGCAGCCAAGACTCCTGGAATTCCTTCCCAGGGAACGAAAAAAAGGAGGGAGATGCACTTAGAAAGAGAGCTACAGCCACCCTGCTCCCACGTGCAAGCCCAACACCCCTGATGGCAAGCAACACAGTGGACCCCAGCTGAGCATGAGCTCTTGGGGTGGCGGGAGAGCAGCAGCCACAGCAGGAACCCAGATCTGGGTTGGAGAGATCTTTGGAGCATCCAAATGGATTGGATTCTGCTGTACTCAGGTGGAGTGTAACTGTTACACAGGAAAGAGGAGCTTAAAACTGCTATCAAATATGTATACCGCATCTTTCTGCATTCATCAATCCATAGACACCTGGACACTTTTCATACTCTGGCTATTGTGGACATTGCTGCTATATATATCGGGGTACATGTACCCCTTCAAATCACTATGTTCATATCCCTTGAATAAATACTAAGTAGTGTAATTACTGAGTCGTGGGTAGTTCTATTTTTAACTTTTTGAGGCACCTCCATACTGTTTCCCAGAGCAGCTGTACCAGTATGCATTCCCACCAACAGTAAGAGTTTCCCTTTGTCCACATCCTAGTCAACATGTGGGTCGGAATTTTAGCCATTCTGACCAGTGTGAAATGGTATCTCATTGCGGTTTTGATTTGTATTTCCCTGATGCTGAATGATGAGGAGCTTTTTTTCATGAGTCTGTTAGCCATTTATTTATACATAATGGAATATTACTCAACCATCAAAATGACAAAAATGACATCTTGTCATTTGCAACCATGTAGAGGAAATTAGAGGGTATTGCACTAAGTGAAATTAGTCAGTCAGAGAAAGACAAATACCATATGATTTCACCCATATGTGGAGTTTAAGAAATAAATCAGATCAACAGTGGGAAAGGAAAGGAAAATAAAATAAGAGGAACTCAGAGAGGGAGGCAAGCCATAAGAGACTTTTAACTGTGGGGAACAGATATTGAGGGTTGCTGGTGGGGAGATGGATAGGGGTATGGAGTAACTGGGTGATGGACATTAAGGAAGGCACTTGATGGAATGAGCCTTAGGTGTTATATGCAACGGATGAATCACTGAATTCTACCTATGAAATGAATAATTTAGTATATGTCAATTAAATTGAATTTAAATAAAACTTGAAAGCAAAACCATGCTATTAAGTTTTCTCTCAGATTTGAGGTACATTGGTGAGCTTGTAAGGCAGGTAGCACTTAACAGTGGAGTGTTAGCATGTTGCTGGACAATATTGCTCTGCCTTGACAATGAGCTCTGAATCTCCTTTCTAGGAAAGGATATTGGTGGGGAGGTGAACTGGCGAAGACACAATGAAGGATAATTGTGGAACATCCTTAATTTTCACTTTAAGAAGCAACAAGTATATTTTGAAGTTCATGGGAAGAATCCAAAGGGAGCCCTACCACCTATGTATTTCTTTGCAATATCTGTGTAATTTGTAGTTTAAGTTAAATTTGTAATTCATCTTTTCTTTTCTTTAAAAAATGTGATTTGCATAAGTGATCTACTGTGTATCTTCATAGTTTCCTAGACAAACCGTTAACAAATTGAGGTTTCAGTACATAAGGGAAATTAAAGCACAAAAAACAAACTGAATTAAATGATATGACCAGGAACTAATAAATGGGATTGGAGACTACAGTAACCTATACTAAAATACCAGCCATGTGGAGCAGAGAGCAATTGAGAGGGTGTGGAGAGATCTGAAAGGGACACAGAGAGAGTTAGGTTTGGGGTTGAGTCTTGAGGAGTGGATATTGCAGAGACTGGCTGGGAGAAAGAAGAGACTGGGAATCGTGGGAGGAAGGAAGGACTCTTATGCCTCTAAAGGAATGATTATGATTAGTTTAGAGAAGGAAAATTATTTGCAGTGTCCAGATTGAAACATATAGTTGTACATGCCATCCCACCAGGCCCTACCCTCCCCAAACTGGAAAACTTCATAATTCAGTGCAATTCCTCCTCTGGGAAGTCTTCCCTGGTTTTCAGCAACCAGTGTTCTTTTCTTTGACTTCCACTTTTCCTGCTTCACAAAAGGAGCATGTGTAAAAGCAATTATTTTTGATGTAACCAACTTTACATTTTGCCAATTCCTTTTTACCCATTTATTTTTAAAAATGGAGATATAGGAGGAGACAAGATGGCGGGGAAGTAGGAGGAAGCACCCTTTCAACCTGTACCCTAAAGTGAGCTGATTACCTTCCAAAGAACTCCGATCACCCACGAAATCAGCCTGAGATCAGAATTATACACGTCTGGATCTCTACAGGAGCAGAAGACGCCAGTGGGCAGGTAAAGTGGAGTGGGAACATCGGACTGATATCGGAAGATAAACAAAAGCGGGAGGGAGCCACCAGAGGCGACCCATTGGAAAGTAATATCCCATGACGAGAGTGCCCTGCGTCTGGGGACCAGCATTAACTCGGAGTCTGGTAGAAAGCACTCAAAAAGAGCAAAGGATCACGGGGGGAAATTGTGGGAATCGGGGCGGTTAGGGACAGGGGCTTAAGTCCCCAGACCCAGGACAGCCACCCCTGGTGCAGAGCCAAAGAGAGTGCGGCAGAGAAACCAGGTCATGGTCCCTGAGCCACCAGCGCGCCTGAGAGCATGTGGGGTCCAGGTCCCATGAGGGTCTGGGAGGCTCGCCAGCTGGCAGAAGCACAGCCTTTTTGCAGTGCCCACGCAAGTGCCGTGTTGTACTATCAGAGTCCGAGTCGTGCCCCGCGCCCTCCCCTGAGAGAGGTGCAAACAGGTGCCAGCCCTGTGCTCTCCTACCCAGAAAGACCAGGCACTCCCAGCCCGGGCCAGCGGGAAAATCTCAGTATGTGATCACTGCTTGGAACCTCTCTGGGAGTCTGGAGCTGCCCAGACAGGCGCTGCTGCCGTGGTTTTGGGTATAAGCAAAAAATCCTGCATCCCAAGGGACCGCGACTTGGAACCTGCTCTGCCAGCAGCCAACGGGGAATTTATTTGGGCTCTGCAGCCAGACTGAGGCTTCTCTCTGAGAGGGAGGTCAGGGTGCAGTTTGCTTTCCTCTAAACCTACAAAAAACATCAAAAGCTGTCAAGGCGAGAGAGAAAAACAAAAGTGAACAAACATAAAAACCTCCAGAGAACAAAAGCCTGAAAAAAACAGTTTCCTCAGAGCCCACCCCCTTGAGGGGGGCGGGAGGACTTAACTCAGAGAACATCATTGACTGAAAACCCACATGGCAGGCCCCTCCCCCAGAAAACCAACCAGGAAAGAAAAAAAAAAAAAAGACGACAAGAAAACAACCACACTACTTCAAAGGACAACTTTTATTTTTAATTCTTTCCCACTATTCTGGCTCATTTTTTTTATATAGATAATTTTTTAACCTATTTACCATCACAGTGAGATGTCCACTACATCAAATTCCATAATAACCTTCTAACCTGAACTTTTTGATACATACACCTGTGTTTTTCTTTTGAATTTCTATTTTTTAAATTTCTTTTTTTTATTTTAGTTTAATTTAGTCTAGTTTATTCCTTTTTTATTTTTATTTTCTAATATTCATAGAGAGTTAAACTTCAAGTTAATCCCCTTTCCCCAATCAATGCTACCCCTATAGGTAAGCCAATTTTTAATCCCCCTTTATCTTAGGAAAGTTGAGTCCTTTAACAAAGATATCAAGATACATGCAGGAAGAATCAAAATAAACTTCCACGCCCACACTGAGAATTTATAACCACTCTCCCATCTTTTTCTTCCACCAGTGTTTCTGTGTTTTTGTGTTTGTCCTGATAGTATATAAACCTTACACTTGGGGTACTTGGTGACGAGGTATTCCTTTATTTGCTTATATATATATAATTTTTTTCTCTTGTCATATACTTTTATCAGTCTTTTTGTTTGTCTGTTTTTGTTTGTATACTTCATAAATCTTACCTCGGGGCCCATTTGGGCTGAACCTTCTCTTTTATCTTCCCTTTCTTTCCTGTCTCTCTCTCTTTCTCTCTTTTTTTTTCTTTTTCTTTTCTTTTTTCTCTCGCTTGGGTGGGAAATCCTGATTGCTCAGAAGCGTTCCAGGATGCACCTTGACTGCACCACGGTCGATACATGCAGCTACATCCATTCAGCCATCTCTCACCAAAATGACTAGGAGGAGGAATGCACAACAGAAGAAAAATACAGAGGATGGGCCTTCTGCAACAGAGCTAATGGCTATCAACATAGACAATATGTCGGAAAGAGAATTCAGGCTAGCAATTATCCAGGCAATAGCTAGGTTGGAGAAAGCCATGGATGACCAACGGAATTGATTAGGGCCGAGCTG
>NW_019154175.1:55101-145333 GCF_002288905.1 Enhydra lutris kenyoni
TACATCCATTCAGCCATCTCTCACCAAAATGACTAGGAGGAGGAATGCACAACAGAAGAAAAATACAGAGGATGGGCCTTCTGCAACAGAGCTAATGGCTATCAACATAGACAATATGTCGGAAAGAGAATTCAGGCTAGCAATTATCCAGGCAATAGCTAGGTTGGAGAAAGCCATGGATGACCAAACGGAATTGATTAGGGCCAAACTGAAAGCACCAGAGATGATGTTCACAATGTTAGGGCAGAGATGAAAGCTACCAGGGCTGAGGTTCACAATGCTCTCAATGTGTTCCAATCTAATCTAAATTCTCTCAAAGCTAGGGTAACTGAGACAGAAGATAGAATTAGTGATCTGGAGGACAAACAGATAGAGAGAAAGGATCAGGAGGAAGCCTGGAACAAACAGCTTAGAAGCCACAAAAACAGAATCAGGGAAACAAATGATGCCATGAAATGTTCCAACGTCAGAATTATTGGAATCCCTGAAGGGGAGAAGAAAGAAAGAAGTCTAGAAGACATAGTAGAACAAGTACTTCATGAAAATTTTCCCAATCTCGCGAATGGAACCAATGTTCATGTACTAGAGGCCGAACGGTCTCCATCCAAGATTATAGATTACAGAAAAACATTAAGGCACCTGATAGTCAAATTGAGGAATCATAATTGTAGATATAATCTCTTGAAAGCCGCTAGGACAAAGACGCTCCTTACTTACAGGGGAAAACCCATCAGAATAACATCAGACCTGTCCACAGAGACCTGGCAAGCGAGAAAGGGCTTGCAAAATATATTCAGGGCATTAAATGAGAGGAACATGCAGCCAAGAATACTTTATCCAACAAGACTGACATTAAAAATGGATGAAGAGATAAAGAGTTTCCAAGACCGGCAAGGCTCAAAAGACTATGCAACCACCAAGCCGACACTGCAGGAAATATTAAGGGGGGGTTCTATAAAAGAGGAAAAATCCTAAGAATACAATTGAACAGAAATATAGAGACAATCTACAGAAAGAAAGACTTCAAAGGTAATACGATGTCAATAAAAACGTATCTATCAATAATCACTCTCAATGTGAATGGCCTAAATGCACCCATAAAACGACACAGGGTTGCAGATTGGATAAAACGACAGGACCCATCCATATGTTGTCTACAAAAGACCCATTTTGAACCTAAAGATACACCCAGTCTGAAAGTGAAGGGTTGGAGAAGCATCTTTCATGCCAAGGGGCCTCAAAAGAAGGCCGGGGTAGCGATTCTCATATCAGATAAATTAGATTTTAAACTAAAGACTGTAGTCAGAGATACAGAAGGACACTACATCATTCTTAAAGGGACTATCCACCAAGATGATCTAACAATTGTAAGTATCTATGCCCCCAATATGGGAGCAGCCAATTACATAAGAAAACTGTTAATCAAGATAAAGAGTCATATTGATATGAATACATTAATAGTAGGAGATCTTAACACGCCTCTCTCAGAAATAGACAGATCATCGAAGCAGAAAATCAATAAAGAAACAAGAGCATTGAATGACACATTGGACCAGATGGACCTCATAGATATATACAGAACATTCCACCCTAAAACTGCAGAATACTCATTCTTCTCAAGTGCACATGGAACCTTCTCAAGAAGAGACCACATACTGGGTCACAAATCAGGACTCAACTGATACCAAAAGACTGAAATTATTCCCTGCACATTCTCAGATCACAATGCTTTGAAACTGGAGCTCAATCACAAGGGAAAGTTTGGAAGGAACTCAAACACCTGGAAGCTAAAGGCCACCTTGCTTAAGAATGCTTGGATCAACCAGGAGATCAAAGAAGAACTGAAACAATTCATGGAAACCAATGAGAATGAAGACACTTTAGTCCAAAACCTATGGGATACAGCAAAGGCGGTCCTAAGGGGGAAATACATAGCCATCCAAGCCTCCCTCAAAAGAATTGAAAAATCCAGAACACACCAGCTGTCTACACCTTAAAGAACTGGAGAATCAACAACAAATCAAACCAACTCCACACATAAGAAGGGAAATAATCAAGATTAGAGCTGAGATCAATGAGGTAGAAACCAGAGATACAGTAGAACGTATCAATGAAACTAGAACCTGGTTTTTTGAAAGAATCAATAAGATCGATAAACCATTGGCCACACTAATCCAAAAGAAAAGAGACAAAGCCCAAATTCATAAAATTATGAATGAAAAGGGAGAGATCACAACTAACACCAAGGAAGTAGAAACAATCATCAGAAGTTATTATCAACAGTTATATGCCAATAAGCTAAGCAACCTAGATGAAATGGATGCATTCCTGGAAAACTGTAAACTCCCAACATTGAACCAGGAAGAAATTGACAACCTGAATAGACTGATACCTAGTAATGAGATTGAAGCAGTGATCAAAAACCTCCCAAAAAACAAGAGTCCAGGAACTGATGGATTCCCTGGGGAATTCTACCAAACTTTCAAAGAAGAAATAACACCTATTCTCCTGAAGCTGTTTCAAAAAATTGAAGCAGAAGGAAAACTTCCAGACTCTTTCTATGAAGCCAGTATTACCCTGATCCCCAAACCAGGCAAAGACCCTACCAAAAAGGAGAATTTCAGACCAATATCACTGATGAATATGGATGCTAAGATTCTCAACAAGATCCTAGCAAACAGGATCCAACAGCACATTAAAAAGATTATCCACCATGACCAGGTGGGATTCATTCCTGGGCTACAAGGATGGTTCAACATTTGCAAATCAATCAATGTGATAGAACAAATTAATAAGAGAAGAGAGAAGAACCACATGGTCCTCTCATTTGATGCAGAAAAACCATTTGGCAAAATCCAGCCTCCATTCCTGATTAAAACGCTTCAAAGTATACGGATAGAGGGAATATTCCTGAACTTCATAAAATCTATCTATGAAAGACCCACAGCAAATATCATCCTCAATGGGAAAAAGCTTGCAGCCTTCCCGTTGAGATCAGGAACATGACAAGGATGCCCACTCTCACCACTCTTGTTCAACAGAGTATTAGAAGTCCTAGCAACAGCAATCAGACAACAAAGAGAAATAAAAGGTATCCAAATTGGCAAGGAAGAAGTCAAACTCTCTCTCTTCGCAGATGACATGATTCTTTATTTGGGAAACCCGAAAGACTCCACCCCCAAACTACTAGAACTCATACAAAATTCAGCAATGTGGCAGGATACAAAGTCAATGTACAGAAATCAGTGGCTTTCTTATACACTAACAATGAAAATACAGAAAAGGAAATTAGAGAATTGATTCCATTTACTATAGCACCAAGAACCATAAGATACCTGGGAATAAACCTAACCAAAGAGGTAAAGGATCTGTACTCGAGGAACTACAGAACACTCATTAAAGAAATTGAAGAAGACACAAAAAGATGGAATACCATTCCATGCTCTTGGATCAGAAGAATAAACATTGTTAAAATGCCTATACTGCCTAGAGCAATCTATACTTTTAATGCCATTCCGATCAAAATTCCACTGGTATTTTTCAAAGAGCTGGAGCAAATAATCCAAAAATTTGTATGGAATCAGAAGAGACCCCCCGAATCGCTAAGGAAATGTTGAAAAACAAAAATAAAACTGGAGGCATCACGTTACCTGATTTCAAGCTTTATTACAAAGCTGTGATCACCAAGACAACATGGTACTGGCATAAAAACAGACACATAGACCACTGGAACAGATTAGAGAGCCCAGATATGGACCCTCACCTCTATGGTCAGTTAATCTTCGACAAAACAGGAAAAATTATACAGTGGAAAAAAGACAGTCTCTTCAATAAATGGTGCTGGGAAAACAGGACAGCTATGTGTAGAAGAATGAAACTTGACCATTATCTTACACCATACCCAAAGATAAACTCAAAATGGATAAAAGACCTCAACGTGAGACAGGAATTCATCAGAATCGTAGAGGAGAATATAGGCAGTAACCTCTTCGATATCAGCCACAGCAATTTCTTTCAAGATATGTCTCCAAAGGCAAAGGAAACAAAAGCAAAAATAAACTTTTGGGACTTCATCAAAATCAAAAGCTTCTGCACAGCAAAGGAAAGAGGCAACAAAACAAAGAGGCAACCCACGGAATGGGAGAAAATATTTGCAAATGACAGTACAGACAAAAGGTTGATATCCAGGATCTATAAAGAACTTCTCAAACTCAACACACACAAAACAGATAATCATTCTGCCCATCAAAAAATGGGCAGAAGATATGAACAGACACTTCTACAATGAAGACATACAAATGGCTATCAGACACATGAAAAAATGTTCATCATCACCAGCCATCAGGGAGATTCAAATTAAAACCACATTGAGATACCACATTGAGATACACCACTTAGAATGCCAAAATTAGCAAGACAGGAAACAACATGTGTTGGAGGGGATGTGTAGAAAGGGGAACCCTCTTACACTGTTGGTGGGAATGCAAGTTAGTGCAGCCACTTTGGAGAACAGTGTGGAGATTCCTCAAGAAATTAAAAATAGAGCTTCCCTATGACCCTGCAATTGCACTACTGGGTATTTACCCCAAAGATACAGATGTAGTGAAAAGAAGAGCCGTCTGTACCCCAATGTTTATAGCATCAATGGCTACGGTCGCCAAACTGTGGAAAGAACCAAGATGCCCTTCAACGGACGAATGGATAAGGAAGATGTGGTCCATATATGCTATGGAGTATTATGCCTCCATCAGAAAGGATGAATACCCAACTTTTGTAGCAACATGGATGGGACTGGAAGAGATTATGTTGAGTGAAATAAGTCAAGCAGAAAGAGTCAATTATCATATGGTTTCACTTATTTGTGAAGCATAACAAATAGCATGGAGGACAAGGGGAGTTAGAGAGGAGAAGGGAGTTGAGGGAAATTGGAAAGGGAGGTGAACCATGAGAGACTATGGACTCTGAAAAACAATCTGAGTGTTTTGAAGGGGCGGGGGGTGTTAGGTTGGGGGAACCAGGTGGTGGGTGTTGGAGAGGGCACGGATTGCATGGAGCACTGGTTGTGGTGCAAAAACAATGAATACTGTTACACTGAAAATAAATTTTAAAAAATAAAAAATTTAAAAAATGGAGATATAATTGATATGTCACATTCTATTATTATCAGGTATACAACTGAGTGATCTATGTATAAATTGTGATATATTCACCACATAATTCTGGTTCACCTCTCTCCCCACAGTTACATGTTTCTTTGTGAAAACAACTCTGTAGATCTTTTGTCATAGCAAAGTTCAAATGTACAATGTAATATGACTAACTATAGTCACCGTTAACTTCAGTCCTTATAAAACCAGTTTTACCCATTTTTCACAGCTTAGCTTCTGTCTTTAAGTCACATATGATTGTTAAGTTCAGAAGAAGGTCCTTCACTGTTCATTCAGAATATTTTTGCCCCATGTTCATAGCTTTTACCTTCAATAACAATATCCCACTGGTGCCTGGCATGGTCCTTGACAGTTGGTGAGGTGCATCCTTAGCAGGTGCTGGGAAGACTGAGTCTCTGTGGGAGCAAGCAGCTGCTGAGTAGAGGCATGGGGTAATCAAAGCTCAGGCAGGAAGAACCCTCTGATTGTGAAGGAGGTTTTGCTGTTCAAAAACCCTGGAATTCTTACTGTGAAAAAGGAGGAGACCTGAGAGCCACTGCTGGAGATGCTGTGAGTCTGAACAAGAAAGCAGAAGGAGCCTGCGCTCTCTGGAAGAGTTTATTCTACACTGATAATTAATCCATGTTGTGCTTTCACATTTTGGGAATTATGAAGCCAGTAAAGTAAGACTATGCTCATTCATTCCATAAACTTTTATTTAAAAGTGTCTCATTTGGCTGAGGATGTGCTAGGCTGTGGGATGTAAGGGATAGGATGAGGATCCCAATGCTGGTTCTGCCCACAGGAGCCTCACAACTGGGGAAACAGATTCAAATTTGAGGCTTGTCTGTATTGCATTAGAGAAGATGCACTGTTTTATTTATGTATGTTTTCACATCACATCTTTGAATACCTGTGGCATGACAGGTGTTGGCACTGGGTGCTCTGTCCTTTTAGTGTAGGAAAATGTCCGGAACAAGTCTGGGAGGGGACAGTGTGTGCTGCTGAGTGGGCCTCCAGATGCTACAAGAAAAGCAAGATAATATCAGTGCCTATGCTGATAAGGGAGGACTGTGCTTCTAAATCTTAGATGAAGTGAGAATATCTTAGTCAAGCCCATAATTGAGGAGTAATTTTGTTCCACTCCATGGGTGGTACCTGTGGAGGGTCTCACAGTTCGGGGCTGACTTACCACTGGCTTACCCTTATGCAGGTCTAATCATTGTCAGCTAGACTACAGAGTACTCCTCCAAACACCTGGTGGTACAGAGAGAAGAAACGCCAGGTTCAATCAACCCCTTGTAGAGATGACTGATGTCTTCAGTGTTGTGTTATTTCCCCATTGTTTATGTGACCACTGTTGGCTAATGGCTCCAAAGAGGAAAGAAAATTTGTTTGGAAATTGAAAAGAACATCTGTTCTCCTGATGTAAGTTTTCACTGAGGATTATATCATAAGTGAAGGAACCAATTCACCAATGTGTATGTTCATCTTCATAAGCATTAAAAACTTCTCCAGATATTCTCCAGACTAAGTTGCTAAAAATGTCAGTCAACAACAACAACAAGAAGTAGTTAAAAATCCTTTTGAGATTTTAATACACTTTCCATCTGTACATTATTGTCAGGGTTATACTCCAGAGTATAAAAAGAACTTATGCAACTCAACACCCAAAAAATCAAATAATTAATCCCATCAAAAGTTGAGCTGAATACATCAATAGACATTTTCCATTAAAAGACTTCCAGATGGCCAACACACACATAAAAAGTCCCTCAACATCACTCATCATCAGGGAAATGCAAGTCAAAACCAAGAAGAGATACCACCACACACTGGTCAGAAGAGCTAAAATAAATAATACAGGAAAAATTCAATGTTGGTGAGGATGCAGAGGATACACTTTTGGTGGGATTGCAAACTAGTGCAGCCACTTTGGAAAACAGTATGGAAGTACCTCAAAAAGTTGATAATAGAACTACCTTAGAACCCAGTAATCACACTATGGTGTATTAATTCCTAAAATACAAAAACACTAAATGAAAGGTTTAAAGGCACCCCAAAGCTGGTAGCAGCATTATTTGCAATCACCAAATGATGGAAACAGCTCACATATCCATCAACAGATGAATGGATAAAGAAGATGTACTACATATCACAATGGAATATTATTCAGCCATCAGGATGAATGAAATCTGGCCATATGCTATGACACAGATGGAGTTAGAGAGGAGTATGCCAAGCCAAATAAGTCAGAGAATGACAATCCTGTGATTTCACTCATATGTGGAATATATGATACACAACAAACAAGCAAAGGAAAAGAGAGAGAGAAACCAAGAAACAAACTGAACTAGAGAAAAACAGATGGTTCACAGAGGGCAGCTGGATGGGGGATAGGAGAAAGAGACAAAGGGATAAAAAGCACACTTATGATGAGCAATGAGTAAGCTACAGAGCAGTTGAGTAACTTTACTGTCCCCCTGAAAGTAATGTAACACTGTATGTTAACTTTATTTCAGCAAATAAACAGGAAAGAAAGCATTCTGGTTGACATTTCAAGGCAGGGAAACCCCTGTCACAAAGGGAGCCCATTACACAGGTCGGTGTCACTGCTTCCCTTTTGTTTTCAAAGGTCAGACTAAGTATAATGAAAACATTCAGAGGTTTCATGCAGCTGTATTTACATCTAGAAAACCTTCAGATTAGAAAACAATAAGAAAAGTGAGTTCAAAATCAGTTTGATTTCACCCTCTATCTGTTCCTAAAACTTGTACTCCAGCCCACAACAAAAGGTGCCTGTTTGTGTTAGGGATGCTGAGCACACTGGGATGCTATTGAAGCTTGCACCTGGTAGTTTTCAAGGGTCAGTTAATGTAGGGTACTGGAGCAGACAATGTGGTCTATGTTGAAGCTAGGAGAGCATCTTAGAACTGTGAGACAGTTTGGAATGCATGTTTGGAAGGCCTGTGTGATGGATGGATGCCTTGGGGACATTGAGTTAGTTGTTGTCAGGCCTAACACTAAATCAGAAATCCAGTGGTCAAATGTATGTGCAGTGTTAAGGTGGTGGAGGAGCAGAATGGCCCTAAGTTTATCTGTCCTTTGAATACAGCTAGAATGTTATCAATTCATTATGAACACTTGAGAAATCTACTGCAAGTCTGCATGTAGAAAAGCCACCAGTTTGGAATGCAGGAGGTGGGGTTTCTTAAATCCATTGTGATATAGCTGAGGATATGGTGGAGGGGGTTGCTGCTTGAGGAGATGACCACCAAGTATTACAAGTAGTGGAGCACAAAATCAGAACTTTTAGAAGTGTGCTACATGAGGGACGTTCCCAACTTAAAGGTGCTTAGGTGGTAAAGCAAGGCAGAATCCCAGATGTGACAGCATGGTCTGAGGATCCCAGAGGTCACAAGAAAAACAGTAGTGCTTTAGTGCACCTGAGTTCCCAAGCATAAGGGGGAAGGTGGTTGAACCAATGAGTCTAGATGCTTGTTTTCTGCTCTGTGTTCCATAAACAGCAAACCACTGCACAGTGGTCCAATCGATTTCCCGTTAGGGGCTTTGCAAAAGGCAGAAGCATGGGGAGACCTCCCACCTTCCCCTGGGAAGAACAGAGCAGGTCTGCACAGAGTCTGTCAAATTTGGACTTTTGAAATTCAAGTTTGTGCCTCAGATAAAAAAGCTCGCACAAAGGCAGGGTTGAATACAGTTCACAGGAAGACAAGAAGGATTAATTTATTTTCTGATAGGGCTCACTGAAAAGTGGGAACATGAATTTTTAGCTCCGGGACTAGAGAAGGGGTGTGCCACCATATCCGTGCTGCCCAACAGATCTGAAAGCCTCTACGGAGCAAAACAGCACCACCTCCTGGAGGCTGGAGCTGCTTACACCCACGCCTGCCTCCTTGTGCACAGGAAAAGCTGTTTCCCTATGACAAGTCCACCCAATAATTAGCTCAACAGAACAATTCAGGACAGAAAGCCAGCACAAACAGTTCACGCACAATAGATTTACTGGTTATTCAGGGCTGCAAAGTTTCATCTCTCGGGGAACACATCATATAGCATACTTTCCAATTTTATTCTTTAGCTTTGTTTTATTTTCCAGTTATTTTCTTATTTTTCAATTTTTAATTCTTTTTTTTATGTTTATATATAATTTATATGTACATATATTCTACTTCTTTCATTGAATTGTTTTATATTTATACATTTTTCTTTCTTATTTTGAAATATAGTTTTTTTTATTTTTTTATTTTTTGAATATCATTGTTTTTAACTAACAATCCCAAACACACCCAGTATCTAGTTTTGTTTTGTTTTGGTTTGTTTTATTGATTTGGTTTTCCTTTTTTGTTGTTGTTTTTCTCTGCTGTCATTGATGTTATTGCTGTTTTTTTGTCTTTCTTGTCCCAAAATGAGGAGATGGAGAAATTAACCCCCAAAAAAGGAAAAGGAAGTAATACTCACTACTGGGAATTTAGTCAATACAGATGTAACTATGATGTCTGAACTAGAATTGAAAACAAGTATTCTAAAGATACTAGCTGGGCTTGAAACAAGCATAGAAGGCACTAGAGAATCCCTTACTGTAGACATAAAAGAACTAAAATCTACTCAGGCTAACATTAAAACACTTCTACTGGCCCCTGGGCCATTAAAGCCTCTGTGCTGTGGGAGAAAAAAAAAAAACACTTCTACTGAGATGCAGTCCAAGGGGAGGTTATACAAAGTGGATGAATGAGGCAGAACAAATCAGTGATGCAGAAGATAAAATGATGGAACATAAGAGAACTAAAAAGAAGAAAGAAAAGTAATGAAAGAAAGAAAGAAAATGATCATGAAGGGAGACTCAAAAACTCTGCAAATCCATAAAATAAAATGTTATCCCTATTAGAAGGGTCCCAGGAGATGAGGACTAGGAGAAAGGGGCAGAAGGTTTATGCAAACCAATTTTAGCTGAGAACTTCCCTAATCTGGGGAAAGATATGGGAATTCAAGTCCAGGAGGCACAGAGAACACCCTCAAAATCAATATATATAGGTCAACAGCTCAACATATAATACTGAATCTTGCAAATTTCAAAGATAAAGTGAAAATCCTGAAAGAATCTCAGAAAAACAGGTCCTTCACCTACAAGAGGAGACACATGAGGCTGACAGCAGACCTGTCCACAGAGACCTAGCAGACAAGAGACCTAGAGACAAGAAAGGACTGGTAATGATATATTCATGTCCTAAATGGGAAAAATATATAGCCAAGATCAGTGTATCCAACAAGTCTGTCATTTAGAACAGAAAGGGAGATCAAGAGATTCCAGGACAAATAAAACAAAAAGAATTTGTGAACACTAAACCAACTCTCCAAGAAATATTACAGGGGATCCTTTGAGTGGAAAGAGATGCTCAAGGTTACAAACCAAAAAGGACCACAGACAATCTATAGAAACAGTGACTTTACAAGTAATACAATAGCACTCACTTTCTATCTCTCAATATTATTCTGAATGTAAATGGAAGAAATGCTCCAATCAAACATAGGGCATCAGAATGAATAAAAGCAAGACCCTCAATATGCTGTCTATAAGAGAACCATTTTAGACCCAAAGACACCTCCACATTGAACAGGAGGGGTAGAGAACAACTTATCATGGTAGTGGACATCCAATGAAGGCTGGAGTAGCCATCCTTATATTATACATGCTAGAGTGGAAACCAAAGACTGTCATGAGAGATAAAGGACACTATATCATAATAAAGGGTTTTATGCAACAAGAAGATCTAACAATTTAAATATTGATGCCCCTAATTTTGGAGCAGCAAAATATATAAACTAATTAATAACAAAATGAAAGAAACACTTTGATAATAATACAGTAATAGTAGGGAACTTTAACAAAACATTCACAGCAAGGGGATACATCATATAAGCAGATCCCCAAAGAAATAAGCACTTTAAATGACACATTGGACCAGATGGACTTAACAGATATTTTCAGAGCATTTCATCCTAAAGCAACAAGATACACATTCTTCTCCAGTACACATCGAACATTCTCCAGAATAGATTACATCCTCGGTCACAAATCAGGTCTCAACCAGTTAAAAAAAAAAAAAAAAAAAAAAAAAGACTGAGATCATACCATGCATATTTCAGACCACAATTCTTAAAAACTTGAAGTAAACCACAATGAAACATTTAGAAGGACCACAAACACATGGAGGTTAATAAACAACCTACTAAAGAATAAATGGGTTAAGGAGGAAATTAAAGAATATTAAAAATACAGTAGCAAATGAAAAGGAAAACACAATACTCCAAAAGCTTTGGGCTGCAGCAAAAGTGGTCCTAGGAGGAAAGTGTAAGGCAGTACAGGTAGTCCTCAAAACAACAACAACAACAACAACAAAACAAACAAACAAACAAAAACCACAAGAAAAACCTGAAATACAAAACACAACCTAAAGGAACCAGGAAAAAAAAAAAACAGCAAAAAAAAAGCCAAAATTCAGCAGGGGAACAGAAATAATAAAGATTAGTGCAGAAATAAATGTCAGTATAGAAATTAAAAAAAAAACAATAGGACAGACCAATGATACCAAGAGCTGGTACTTAGACAGAATTAATAAGATTGAGAAACCCCTAGTCAGACTTAGCAAAAACAAAATAGAATGAACTCAAAATCATGAAGGAAAGAGGAACGATCACAACAAACACCACAGAAATACAATTATAAGAGAGTATTGTGTGCAATTATATGCCAACAAACTGGGCAGTCTGGAAGAAATGGACAAATTCCTAGAACCATAGAAACTACCAAAACTGAATCAAGAAGAAATAGAAAAACTGAACAGATCCATAACCAGCAAGGAAATTTAAGCCATCATCAAAAATCTCAACAAACAAGATCCCAGGGCCAGATGGCTTCCCAGGGGAATTCAACCAAACATTTAAATAAGTCTGAATGGTTCCAGAAACCATTCCATGCTGATGGATTGGAAGTACAAGTATTAAGTGTCTATATTACCTAATTCTGAAAATGTTCAAAAAATACAAATGGATGGAGAACTTCTGAACTCATTCTATGAGGTCAGCATTATCTTTATCATCAAACCCACAAAGACCCCATAAAAAAGGAGAATTATAGGCCAGTATCCTGACGAATGTGGTTGCAAAAGTTGTCACCAAGATACTAGCCAATAGGATCCAACAGTACATTAAGAGGATTGTTCACCACGACCAAGTGGGCTGCAGGAATGGTTCATCATCTACAAATCCATCAATGTGATACACCATATTAATATAAGAAAGGACAAGAACCATATGTTCCTCTCAATAGATGCAGAAAAAACAGGTGACAAAATACTGCATCTTTTTCTTGAAAAGATCCTTTAACCATGTAAGGATAGAAGGAGCATACTTCAATATCCTAAAAGCTACATATGAAAGACCAAGAATATCATCCTCAGGGGGAAAAAAAGTTTTTCTCATAAGATCAGGAATATGACAAGGATGTCCGATCTTAGTGCTGTTGTTCAACATTGTATTGGAAGTCCTAGCCTCAGCAGACCACAAAAAGAAATAAAAGGCATCCAAAATCCCAAAGAAGAAATTAAACTTTCCCTCTTCATAGATGACATGATACTGTGTGTAGAAAACCCAAAAGACCACCAAAAGTTGTTAGACCTGATAAAGGAATCCAACAAAGTCATAGGATATAAAATCAATGTGCAGAAGTCAGTTGTAGTTCTATACACTAACAATGAAGCAGCAAAAGGAGGTATCAAGAAATCCATTCCATTTACATTTATCCCAAAAAGTACAAGATACTGAGGCATAAATCTACTCAAGGAGTTTAAGGGTTTTATTCTGAAAACTGTAGAACATTCATGAAGAATGAGAAAGACATGGGCGCCTGGGTGGGTCAGTGGGTTAAGCCGCTGCCTTCGGCTCGGGTCATGATCTCGGGGTCCTGGGATCGAGTCCCGCATCGAGAGCCTGCTTCCCTCTCTCTCTCTGCCTGCCTCTCTGTCTACTTGTGATCTCTCTCTGTCAAATAAATAAATAAAATCTTAAAAAAAAAAGAATTAGAAAGACACAAAGAGATGGAAAACCATTCCATGCTGATGGATTGGAAGAACAAATATTAAGTGTCTATATTACCCAAAGCATTCTAGGCATTCAATGCAACCACCATTTGCAGTTTTCACAGAGCTGGAAGAAATAATCCTAAAATGTGTATGGAACCCAAAGACTCCACATACTCAGGAGAATGTTGAAAAAGAAAACCAAACTGGAGCTGTCACAGTTCTGGACTTGAAGGTGTATTACAAAGCTGTAATCATTGAGATGGTACATTCTCACACAAAAACATAGATCCACGGAACAAAATAGATCCATTCAGCAATGGACCCTAAACTCTGTGGTCAACCAATGTTCCACAAAGCAGGAAAAAACATCCAATGGAAAAAGACAGTCTCTTCAATAATGGTTTTGGGAGAATTGGATAGCCACGAGCAAAAGAATGCAACTGGATCATTCTCATACACCATATGCAAAATAAATTCAAAATGGATGAAAGACCTCAATGTGAGAATGGAAGCCATCAAAATCCTAGAGAACACAGGCAACAACTTTGGGCTCACCCACAACAACTTCTTGCTAGACATGTCTCCAAAAACAAGGGAAACAAAAGCAAAAACTAGCTATTGGAACGTCATCAGATAAAAAGCTTTTGCACAGCCAAGGAAATAGTCAACATAACTGAAAGGCAACCCACAGAATGGGAGAAGATATTTGCAAATGACTAACCAGATAAAGGGCTACTATTCAAAATCTATAAAGAACTTACCAAACTCAGGACTACACACACACAAAAATAGTCCTGTCAAGAAATGGGCAGTAGACATGAACAGATCTTTTTCCAGGGAAATGAGTCAAATGGATAATAGACACATGAAAAAATGTTCTATATCAATTATCATGAAGAAAATCCAAATCAAAACCTCAGGGAGGTATCACTTCAAACCCATCAGCATGGCTAAGGTTAACAAGTCAGAAAACAACAGATGTTGGTGTCGATACAGAGAAGGGGAAGCTCTCTTATCCTATTGGTGGGAATGCAAACTGGTGCAGCCACTCGAATACAGTATAGAGGTTCTTCAGAATGTTAAAGACAGAACTACCCTACAACCCAGCAATTACACTACTGAGTAAAAAAATATAATTATTCGACTAGGCACCTGCACTCCAATGTTTATAGCAGCAATGTCCATGGTTACCAAAATATTCAAAGAGCCTAGGTGTTGATTGAGAGATGATGAATAAATAAAAGGTGGTTATGTATGATAGGTGTAATGGTCAACTGGTGAATCACTAAATGTTACTCCTGAAATTAATAATACATTATGTGTTAACTAACTTGAATTTAGATTTAAAAAAATTAAAAGAAAGGAATAAAACAAGAGGAATCAGTATTTTCCATGTGAAGATGTGATGCTGGTGGAGGAATTGATCAATAGAAAAGAAGAAAGAAAAAAAAAAAAAGGAAGAAGAAAGGATCCCGAACTAGACCTATGCCACTATAATTCATTGATTTTGACAAATATGAAATACACTTAGTGAGGATAATCTTTTCAACAAAATGTGTCAGAGTCATTGGACATGCATTGGCATAGAAACCAAACAAAACCAAACAAAAATACCTACACCTCAACATCACCCCTTATATAAATGTGAACACAATTTATGACAGCTTTGATTCAAAGTAAAACATAAAAGTATAAAACTTTTTACAAAAGAAGCACAGAAGATCTTCAGGACCTAGGGATTGGTGTCTTCTTAACCGTAAAATCAAAGCACAATGGATGAAAGAAAACACTTGATATACAGTAGTTTACTGAAATGTAAGATTTTACTCTACTAAGAACTTTTGTCCCTATTAAGAACATGAAAAGACAAGCTATAGACTGGAAGAACCTATTTGTCAACCACATATCTGACAAAGAACTTCTACCTAGAATAAGGAAAGAAAAACAGGGAAAAAACAAACTATCCAAAAAGAACATGGATAGAAATACATGAAGACACATTACATGAAAGAGATTGAGTAGATGGCAAATGTGTATAAGAGGAAAATGTTCAGTGTCGCTAGTGATGAGGAAAATGCTAATGAAAACCCGAGATTTATCACTACTACCCACCTATTAGGAAAGCTAGTTAAACACAGTAAAAACATTGAATGTTGGAAAGAGGCAGCTCTCCTATATGGCTGGTGGGACTATAAATGGAGCAGCCACTATGGTTGTTCTGTTCAGTTTGATAGGTTCTACAAAAGCGAAACATAAACCCTGCAACCTAGTGTTAGGGTCCGTGATCAAAGGAACGAGACTGATATAAAGCGAAAATCAAACAAAGCTTTATTTCACGCCAAGCATCAAAAATCAAACTGACCGGTCAGGGCTGTCTCTTACGAAAAGGTGACGACGATGACCTCGGCAAGTCCGCTCCCAACATGGCTTCTCTGGATGAGGCCTTTCTGCAGATGAGGCCACTCTGGATGAGGCCACTCCCAGGACGAGGCTGCAGCTGATGAGGTCGCTCCTCAGACAGGGCTGCTCCCCAGACAAGGCTGCTCCCTGGACAGGGGCTGCTCCGGCGAGGCCGCTGGTGGCTCGGGGCTGCTGGCATGCTGGGACCACTGGCGTTGGGGCCACTGGTGTCTCAGGGCTGCTGGCATGCTGGGACTGCTGGCAGCTCGGGGCTGCTGGCGTGCTGGGACCGCTGGCGTCAGGACCACTGGCAGCTCAGGGCCACTGGCGTCGGGACTGCTGGTGGCTCGGGGCTGCTGGCGTGCTGGGACTGCTGGCAGCTCTTCTAGCTCTGACAAGAGCTGTTACAACTCTCACAGCTCTTACAAGAGCTGTTACAGCTCCTACAGCTCTTACAAGAGCCATTACAGCTCTCTTTCTTCTGCTCCCGCCAACTCCTTCTGCTCCCGCCAACTCTCCTTCTTCTGCTCCTTCTTCCTCCGACATCTCTCCTTCTCCCCCCTCGCCAGCCTCACAGACCAACCTTTATGGGGGTAGTTGAGCCCCGCCCCTACACAGGTAGCCAATTGAATCCCAATTTACCCAGTGGATATACCCACGCCCCACGGATTGGACGTCTCCAGCTGGCCTGCCCCGCCCCTACTTCTGGGGTCCACATAAGATAGTTCCTCTGGGAGGGGCAGGCCCTTACATTCCCCCCTTTTCTTTGGAGATTAGTCAAATCCTTGACTTTTCAGCTAGTTCTAACATTTTATCGCTCCAATTTTCTTTAGTACAGCAACAATAAACTTACAGTTTTTTTAGTCTTAGTTTTAGTCCATGGTCTGGAGTCTGTCAGCTGCATCTTCCATCTCTGGGGGCTTCCCTACTCTCGGCTCGTTTAACGTGACCTGCATGAACCCAGGCCCTAATGCTTTTTACTTTTACTGCCATGGGGGTCGTTAGGATAATAGTAGACGGTCCCTTCCAGTGAGGCTCCAAGTTCCCCACTTGATAGTGACGTATCCAAACCAAGTCCCCAGGTTGGTAAGGATGTGGTTCCACCACCGTCTCCGTCCCAGTGTGGGCAGTTCGGATCCCTGCGAGGGCTTTTTTTAAAACAGACTGTAATGCCTGCAGTGACTGAAGTACAGACTGATCAGTCATTTCTGCTAGGACAACCTCCTGTAGCTGAGGACAGAGTGGGGGTGGTCTCCCAAACATTATTTCAAATGGGGTCACCTTGTTTAAATAGGGTGTACATTGGGCCCTGAGGAGGGCAAAGGAAGGAGATCTACCCATCCATCGCCAGTCTCCAGAATTAGTTTTGTCAAAGTCTCTTTAAGAGTCCGGTTCATTCTCTCTACTTGCCCAGAACTCCAGGGCCGACAGGCACAATGTAGTTTCCAATTTGTGCCCATGGTCTTGGCCAATGCCTGTGAGACTGAACTCACAAATGCAGGGCCATTGTCTGACCCGATTGCAAGAGGCAGCCCAAACCTAGGAATTATCTCTTCTAATAGCTTTTTGGCTACCACTCCTGCTCTCTCATGTTTGGCAGAAAAAGCCTCTACCCAGCCTGAAAAGGTATCTACAAAAACTAACATATACTTATGCCCATATTTTCCGGGTTTCATTTCCATAAAATCTATTTCCCAATAAATTCCTGGTTCCTTACCTCTTTCTCTTTTCCCTCTTCCCATCTTAGTTCTTCCCACATTAACTGCCTGGCATTGAGCACATCTATCAACTACATCCTGAACCATACACCCTAATTTAGAAACCTGGAACTGCTTGCCTATAAGCTTCTTGAGTTTGTGTGTCCCCAAATGAGTACCCTGATGTATCTTGTCTACTAACTTCTTACCTAGTCTTCGAGGAAGAATTATTTTTCCTGTTTTAGTCTTAGCCCAGTCTCCTTCATAGTCCAATTTAACCCATTTCTGCAAATACTTTAAATCTTCTTCTGAATAGTTCGGTTTTTCTGGTAGGGCTGGAGCCGGGAGTGTAACCAATTCTTGCATTGTTTCTCGAGCTGCTTGCTTTGCAGCTTAATCTGCTAAGTGGTTTCCTTTTGAAATCAGATCAGTCCCCTTTTGGTGTCCTGGGCAATGCATAACAGCCACCTCTTTTGGGTCCCAAATAGCCTGGAGGAGAGCCAATATTTCTCCTCTGTTTTTAATTCCTTTTCCTTCTGCTGTTAATAGGCCCCTTTCTTTATAAATAGCCCCATGTATATGGAGAGTAGCAAAGGCATACCTGCTGTCCGTATAGATGTTGGCGGTTTTACCTTCGGCCATCTGCAGTGCCTTAGTGAGTGCAATCAGTTCCGCTCTTTGTGACGAAGTTCCATGTGGCAGGGCTGCTATCCAGAGTTCCTGCTCAGGAGAAACCACTGCAGCCCCTGCATAACTCTTTCCATCGACCATGTAGCTACTCCCATCTGTGAACAGAGTCATCTCGGCATCTGGGAGGGGAATGTCTCTGAGATCTGGCCTTATTCCTGTGACTTGGGTTAGGACCTCCCCACAGTCGTGTGGATGGTCAGCTAGCTCCTCTGGCAGCAGTGTGGCTGGATTTAGCACGGCTGGGTGTCAGAAGGTCACTTTTGGTTCATTGAGGAGAAGGGCCTGATACCCCGTTACTCGGGCGTTCATCATCCATCAGTCTAGTGGAGTCCGGAGGAGGCCATCAATAGCGTGTGTGGTGGTTATGATAAGATTTTGACCCAAAGTCAATTTACTCGCATCCTTGACCAGGAGGGCCGTTGCAGCAATTATGCGGAGGCGAGGGGGAACCCAGTTTCTTGCTAAGATAGGCCACTGGCCTTCGCCAAGGTCCCAGAGTCTGAGTTAAAACTCCTTTGGCCACCCCTGCATTTTCATCCACATACAAGTGGTAGGGCTTGGTAACATCTGGGATGGCCAGTGCTGGGGCACTCAGTAAGGCTGTTTGTAATTCCCGAAATGCTCCTTCTGCCTCAGCAGTCCACTCTATCATAGTGAGCCCTCCTTTTGCCAGTTCGTAGAGAGGTCGAGCAATCTCTGCAAACCGTGGTATCCACAGCCTACAGTAGCCCACCGTCCCAAGAAACCCCCCACTTGTCGGGATGTGGTGGGGCGGGGGTATCGGGTGATCACCTGTTTCCTGGACTCAGACAGCGAACACACTCCCTTGTGGAGATCAAAGCCTAGATAAGTGGCATGGCTCTGACAGAGCTGTGCTTTCTTCACTGACAACTGATACCCTTTTTCCTGCAAAGTCTGTATGAGAGCTCTCGTCCCTCACAAACATGACTCATAGTCCTCAGTGGCTACTAGCAAGTTATCAACGTACTGTAACAGAGTGACTCCTGGGTTGGAGGTTCTGTACTCACACAAATCCTCATGTAGGGCCTCATCAAAAATGGTGGGTGAATTCTTGAATACTTGGGGAAGTCTTGTCCAGGTGAGCTGGCCTTGAAACCCTTCCAGTGGGTCAGACCACTCAAAAGCAAAAAGGGGCTGAGATTCCCTTGCTAAAGGTATACAGAAAAATGCATCCTTGAGATCTAAGACAGTATATACAGTTCTTTTGGGGCCCAGGAGGGAGAGTAGGGTATAGGGGTTAGGCACCATCGGGTGGATATCTTCAACCCGTTTGTTAACTTCCTGCAAGTCCTGAACGGGTCGGTACTCCCCAGTCTCGGCCTTTTTGACGGGCAGCAAAGGTGTGTTCCATGGAGATTTGAAAGGAACTAGGATCCCGTCTCCTCAGAGGTGGTTAATGTGTTTTCTGATCCCGTCCTTTGCTTCCCAGGGAAGGCGGTACTGCCGAACATGAATAGCCGTAGCTGTCGCCTTTAATTGTACCACCACTGGAGGTTGTTCCTTGGCCAAGCCAGGGGGCTTCCCTTCTGCCCAGACCTTGGGAAACTCATCCTGTAGGATTTGGAGAAGGCCCTCCCCTTTTTGTCTCCTCTGGTTTTGAGACTGGTTCGTAAAGGAGGTATTCATCTACTGCTGCCATAAGCACTTGTACAGTGGGTTGTCTCAAGGTTACAGTCATGTCTCCTTCCGAGAACTGAATGCCAGCTCTTAACTTGTGGAGGAGATCTCTTCCCATCAAGTTATATGGGGCATTAGGGAGGACCAAAAATCGATGTTTAACTACTCCCGAGGCCAAATTTATAGTCCTTTCTTCTGCCCATTTATGTCTCTCTGTGCCATTTGCTCCTTGTACTCAAACTTCCTCTCCAGATAGTTTTCCCATAGGTTTAAGTAATGATGAAAATTGGGCTCCTGTGTCCACCAAAAAATCAACTGATTTCCCCTCCACTTCAATTTTTACCCGAGGTTCGGGGAGGGGCTCTGAACCATGGCCCCTTCAGTCTCTAGTGGCAAGCATTGCTGTCTTCTTTTTAGGGCACTTCCTGGCCCAATGTCCTTTTTCCTTACAGTAAGCACACTGATCTGAATCTAAGTCTTCTTGCCTGCCTTCTCTGTGCTTAGGCTTTTCCTTCCATTTACTATCCCCTATTCATCTCCTCTCCGCCTCATGTAATGCCAAAACCTTAACCAGTTTTTTTGTCTGTTTTTCATCCTCTTGCGCATCCCTGTTGTTAAACACCTTTTCTGCTATTCCCACTAACTCAGTCAGATTCTTCCCTTCAAATCCTTCGATTTTCTGAAGTTTCCTTCTTATATCTGGGGATGACTGACTGGCAAAAGCAAGATTCATTGCCCTCTGATTTTCGGGTGCCTCAGGATTGATTGGGCTATACATTTTATAGGCTTCAATTAGCCTTTCTAGGAAAGCTTCTGGAGACTCATTCTTACCCTGAGTCACCGTACTAATTTTGGATAAATTTATGGGTCTCCTTGCAGCTGCACAGAGGCCTCCCAGTAGAGCTTGGTGGTAGAAACGTAAGCTCTCCTTACTTTCATCAGAGTTTGGATCCCAATCGGGGGGCTCCCTCAGGCAGTAGTCCTCCATTCGGCAGAAATCGAGGTCCCTGCCAAGTCTCTCGCTTATCACTTTATGGGTTTCTCGCATGATGCGATCCCATTCTTCCCCGTTAAAGAGAGCCATAAGGAGCTGTTGAACATCTACCCAGGTAGGTTGATAAGTAAGAAAGACAGTCTCCAAGAGGCTAATTAAATCCTGAGGGTGGTCAGAAAAGGATTTGTGTTGGGTCTTCCAGTTATAGATGTCAGAAGAGGAGAAAGGGATATAGCTTAGGTAGGGCCGCCCTCTTCCGTTGGTAGAGCAACCTCACAAAGAGGCAGCATCAGCGCAGATAGTACTGGTGGGGTAAAGGAAGTCTGAGGGGGATAGAGGAAAGGGGAAGGATCAGGGCAGTCTCTCCGCTTGGTGGTCCCATAGGTGGACCCTGACCGTGTATGAGGTGGACTGGTAAAGGCATTTTGGGACTGAGAGTCAGATTTAGAGGACAAATAAGGGAGGGGGATTCCGAATCCTCCATATCCAATGGAGGTAGGATGGTCTTCTTCCCTAGATCCCCCTCATCTGTCTGTTCTGGTTTTGGTGCTCTGACCTGCCTTAGAGGGAGAGAAATGGTTTCATTAGCAGGGGGAAGGTGCGACTTGAGCCATGATGGCGGCTCTTCTATCAGATATCGCCAGGCCACAATATACGGTATTTGGTCTCAATGTAGATCAAAGACCTCACCCAGTGTGTAATAAATCTGAGTCAAGGCAAACGTTCCTTCCGGCGGCCACCCTGTGGAGAAAGTGGGCCACTCTAATTGGCAGCGTTTTTAGTTTTCCCAGATAAACCTTGTCACCTGACTGGGTGGCTTTACCTTGAAAATCCTTGAAATGTTCAAGAACAAGATCTAGGGGTGTCACAACAGGCCCCTTACTCCCCGTTTGTCCCATTTTTCCAAATACAACAAACAGCACAACAGTCATCAAAAAAACAAGGCAAAGACAACCGCAGACCCAGCGATTCTCATCCAGAGCCTACTGCTGGTGGGGACTTTCTTGGTCCCCTACAAACACAACAAACCACACAATAGACAACAAAAGAACCAGGCAAAGACAACTGCAGACCCAGTGATTCTTACCCAGAACCTTCCACTGGTGGAGGCTTTCTTTATCCCCCAAATGCCTAGGGGGACTTGAACCCCTCAACTGTCTAGTGGGAGGCAGGGGACTCGTACCCCCCGACCGCCTAGGGGGACTCGAACCCCCCGACCGCCCAGGGGACTCGAACCCCGACTGCGGCGGGGGACTCGTACCCCCCAACCGTCTAGAGGGACTCAAACCCCCCAACCGCCCAGGGGGACTCGAACCCCCTGTTGATCTATCAGCAGAGGGATGGGGCATCCCCGCATCCACTCCAGCCCTGGGGAGCATGGCTGCATCCAGCTTCTCCCCGGTGGGCTATACCCTGGAGCTCCAACCAGACAGACAGATAGGATCCCAATACCCAAGATCCCAATACCTCTGGAGGCTTTTCCTAAAAATTCCGATGCTGGCTCAGGTCTTGTCGTTTGATCCCGGACGAGCCCCCAATGTTAGGGTCCGTGATCAAAGGAACAAGACTGATATAAAGTGAAAATCAAACAAAGCTTTATTTCACGCCAAGCATCAAAAATCAAACTGACCGGTCAGGGCTGTCTCTTACGAAAAGGTGATGACGATGACCCCGGCAAGTCCGCTCCCAATGTGGCTGCTCTGGACGAGGCCTTTCTGCAGATGAGGCCACTCTGGACAAGGCCACTCCCAGGATGAGGCCGCAGCTGATGAGGTCACTCCTCAGACAGGGCTGCTCCCCGGACAAGGCTGCTCCCTGGACAGGGGCTGCTCCAGCGAGGCCACTGGCGTTGGGGCCGCTGGTGTCTCGGGGCTGCTGGCGTGCTGGGACTGCTGGAAGCTCGGGGCTGTTGGTGTGCTGGGACCGCTGGTGGCTCGGGGCCGCTGGCATCAGGACCGCTGGTGTCGGGGCCGCTGGCGTCGGGACCGCTGGCGGCTTGGGGCTGCTGGCGTGCTGTGACCGCTGGCAGCTCGGGGCTGCTGGCATGCTGGGACCGCTGGCGTCGGGGCTGCTGGCATCTCAGGGCTGCTGGCGTGCTGGGACCGCTGGCTTCGGGACCGCTGGTGGCTCGGGCCACTGGTGTCGGGGCCGCCGGCAGCTCAGGGCTGCTGGCAGCTCTTCTAGCTCTGACAAGAGCTGTTACAACTCTCACAGCTCTTACAAGAGCTGTTGCAGCTCCTACAGCTCTTACAAGAGCCATTACAGCTCCCTTTCTTCTGCTCCCGCCGACTCTCCTTCTTCTGCTCCCGCCAACTCTCCTTCTTCTACTCCCGCTGACTCTCCTTCTTCTGCTCCTGCCAACTCTTCTTCTTCTGCTCCTTCTTCCTCTGACATCTCTTCTTCTCCCCCCTCGCCAGCCTCGCAGACCAACCTTTATGGGGGTAGTTGAGCCCCGCCCCTACACAGGTAGCCAATTGAATCCCAATTTACCCAGTGGATATGCTCACGCCCCACAGATTGGACGTCTCCAGCTGGCCTGCCCCGCCACTACTTCCGGGGTCCACATAAGCTAGTTCCTCTGGGAGGGGCAGGCCCTTACACCTAGCAAGCAGTGTCCTGGACCTTTATCCCAGAAAATGAAAAATTAAGATACAAGAAATGCTGTGTATTGATGTACTGCTTCTCTTATCCTTCAATTAGAATGGTGCTGATCTCAACATTGGGTTCTAGAAATCAGTGTGTCTGAAAGTGTTGATGGTGTAAGGCAGGTTGTGCTCAGTGTCAGCTCTGCATGCCTCACTTTCTCAGAGCCATGGATACCCTTGCCCAGGATCAGGATAATGTGATGACTCACAAAGTGTAGTAGTGACTGCAAGCCAGGCTGCACATCACAATCACCCCAGCAGTTTTTTCTCCATAAATTACTCATCCATAAATGATCATTTTAAATTGTCTATTTACCCTAATATAAAAATCCATACCATATCACCACTCCTGGAGATGACCACAATTTTCCCAACTCCCCTTCTCTGCCATCATGGGTGGGTGAACAGATGTCACCACTTGGTGGTGACCACTGAGTGGGAGGCAGAAACTTCCAGGAAGAACTTGATTTGAATGAAGAACTTCTCCACCTTATGGAGCTGAGCCTGCCTCTCACTGCAGTGCTTGGCCTCTTGTTTTAGGATCTCCACCTCATCCTCCAGGCTGGAGACCCTTTAGTGAGAGGATCTCAGACAATGACTCCACAATGCTCAGGACCTGGGTCTCCTCTCCAATTTCCTCCCATTCCACCTCCTCATTTCCTGCCTTGAGTTTTAATACAAAGTCTTCCAACTACTGGTCCATTTCATTTTCAGGGCATGGTGTTGTTTTCTTCTGAGAATTCCCCAAAAGGTTAATAATGCACAGGTAGCAGGCTACAAGGACCTCAGAGTGATGTCAATCACAAGAAGGGACTGGAGTGTGCATTTCCCTGCAGGCTTGGAGGATGCCCAGTCAGAGGGTTTTGAGTCAGGCTCATCTCTTGTTGGTATTTTTCCAAGTGCTATGCTGGGATGAAGGACTCATGGTTTGAAGACTCTCAGGTGGCCATGGGTCCAGTGGAAATATAGGTGTAGTGTTGAGCAGGTTTGGAAGATTCATAGCCTGAGACCAAGGGCAAGCCCAGTTTTTTAGTTCTCTGTGCTTGGGGGGGAAGAAAGGATCGATGTTTAAGGCAGTGTGGTGGGCCCACTGTATAGCTGCCTGCTTGGAAAAGCACAGAGCTGTGTTCTTGGTCCCTAGGTCCATAGGCACATATTGGCATAGGGCACATAGGGCACATGGTGAGCCCGCTCTCCAAGTGCCAGTTTGGCCTAGTGCAGAGTTCTGTTGGTGATCTCCAGATCTAAGGGCACATAGTGAGCCTTCTCCTCTGATGCCTGCTTGGCTTATAGCAGAGCAGAGCTGTTGGTCTCCAGGTCCAAGGGCACATATTGAGTCCGCTATCAAAGTGTCTTTTTGTCCAGAGCTGAGTTGTTGGTCTCTGGGTTGAAGGGCACATGGTGAGCCCATTGTCAAGGTTTTTGCTTCGTCTAGCAGAGAGCGGCATTGTTGTTGTCAAGGTCCAAGGACACATGGTGAGCCTACTGTCCAGGTGAGTCCTTTCACAATGCTGATCTGGGATGCAGGACTCATAGTATCTTGACACATGGCAAGCCCAATGTTCTTTGGTCACACTTCTGTTGTGACCACTGTCCTGGCCAGTTTGTGGTATGTGGACCTGTGTTCTTCCCAGGGTCTCTGGAACCAACATACCCATTGTCAAATGAGTCCAGAGGGCTCCCAGACTGAGACCTCCTAATAGTTTCTCTGTTTGGGAACTGAATTTCTCTGAGTTCTGCTATGTTCAAGGGTTTCTGGTGTGTTGCCTTCTGGCCAGCCAGGTGTCTGGGGATTAGTTTGTCCATTGCTGAGCTGGGTCAGACAGCCTGTGGTCTGAGGGCCTGTGTCCCAAGGACTCCCACTGTGTCCAGTGATAAGGTGATTCCTTCCCCTAGTACTTACTTGTTTCCTAAAGTTCCCACTCTGCTAGGTGTCTGGAGGTATTGTACACATTGTGCACATCTGGGTCAGCTGGATGTTCAGGGAATTCATTTTCCTTTTGCTGAGTATGGTTGGAGGTCTCCAGAGTAGTAAGGTGCCTAGTGCTCCCTCAGGGCATGGACTCAACTTTCCTGTGCTGATCCCAGCTTTGACCCACAGAAGTGTGGGCCCCGGCTGGCTCAGAATCCACAGTACTCTGATTCTGAGTGTCACACTCACATGTGTGTGGGAATGGCCCCCTGAGCAGCTAGAGCATCCCCATAGTGGGAAACAGGTCCAGGAGTCACCAAGTACAAGTTTGAGGACTCTCAGGACCATAGAGAACCACAAAGGTGTAAAGATGAAGGTAGAGAGTGGTGTTGATGAGAAGCCTGGGATAGGAGTGGGAAGTGGGGTTGCCATGGGAAGGGGCAGAGAACAGGGCAGAGACTTCAAGGAATACCAGGAAGAGTTGTGGCTAAAACCCCATCTCTCTCCTCAGGGCAGCCTGGGCTTTTGCCAAGCTTTTGTAACAGCCCTGGGGCATCACAATACCTTCTTGTGATGTCACCCCATGCCCTAGCCAATCACCAGGACACTGTGAAGTTGGCCCTATTTGGGTAGACAGTCACCATGCAGTTTGGCTGGCCAATGACCTATGGCTTTCTCAGTGACCCTCCTGATATCATTGCCTGGAAAACATGTTTTAAAGGAAAACAGGTTAACTTTTCTTCAAGATGAAAAAAATAATATTTAGGATGTATTTATAGTGAAGATCATGGTGAGACTGAAAGTCTCTACCATTACAATGCTATATGTGTCATCAGAGTCACCATTCACTAAAACACTGACACTGATATTAAAGATAGCATCAGACATTAGACCACAAGAAAGGTCACACTTGTAGGGTAAGTCAGACAACATGGCATTAGAACTCATCCATCAGAGCTTAAATATCAATGTAGAAAATGGTAGGTATTATGTTGGTATATCTTCCCACAATAAACATAAACCTAGAAAAAGATGAAGCTGTATCATAGGTCATTATGCTTGCCATAATGCATCATTTTGCTTGCCAAAATGACGTTCAGCTCTCATAGAAGGGGGACATCAAAACCCACCCTGTCACCACGTTCACAGTCTGTGTCCAGCATCGAATCAGAAAGTTTTGGGGGGAGAAATTAAGTTTGTCTCCTCCCTCAAATACAACTACATACTTATCAAATCATTCTGAAGACCTGTGGAATCAATCAGAGATGTGAGTGTAAGGGCCTGGTTAGCCAGAGGAACTTACTTGTAAACCCCGGATACAGGGGTGGGCCAGGCCAGATGGAGACATCCAATCAGTGGGGCATGCATATATTTACTGTGGTGAGTTGAAATCCCATTGGCCACCTGTGTGTGTGCCAGGCTCAACCACCTCTATAAAGGTTAGTCTGTGAGGCTGAGTGGGGGGGAGGAGGAGTAGGAGGATTTAGAATAGCAGTTAGAATAGCTGTTAGGATAGCAGTTAGAATAGCCATTGGTCATCGTGGTTGTGGGGAGCGTCATGGTCGTCCTGGTCATCGTAGTCATAGGCAGCAGCACCACGGTGAAGAGCCTCGCCACCAGCAGCCTCGCTGCTGACAGCCTCACAGCCAGCAGCCTTGCCACAGCGAGCAGCCTTGCCACCACCTAGCCGTGGCCCCGCCACGAGCAGCCTTGCCACCCCGGGCTGCGGCGCCACCGCAAGCGGCCTCACCAGAATGGCATCATTCTGGGGAGTGGCCCCGTCCGGGGAGCGGCCTCACCAGAGCAGCCTCACCAGAGCAGCCTCGTTCCAGGTAGCGGCCCTGTCCAGTGAGCAACCTTGTCAGCAGCGGCCTTGCCCTGGGAGCTGCCTCATCTGGAGTGGCCTCTTCTTGGGAGTGGCCCCATCCGGGGAGCGGCCTCGTCAGAGCAGTCTCATTCCGGGGAGCGGCCCTGTCCGGGGAGTGGCCTCATCAGCAGCAGCCTCATCTGGAGCGGCCTCGTCCTGGGAGCGGCCTCGTCCAGAGCGGCCTCATTGGGAGCAGCATCATGGGGAGCAGAGTCTGCGTCATCAGGGCTGTCGTCCTCATCGTCGTTGCCTCTTCGTCGTTGGGAGTGGCCTCGTCTGGGAAACGGCCTGTCTGGGGAGCGGCCTCCTCGGCAAGCGGCCTCGTATGGAGCAGCCTCATCCTGAGTGGCCTCGTCTGGGGAGCGGCCTCATCCAGCGCAGCCTTGTCCGAAGCAACCTTCTTGGGAGTGGCCTTGTCGGGGTCATCGTCGTCTTCTCTTCATAAGAGACAGTCCCTACCAGTCGGTTTGATTTTTGATGCTTGGTGTGAAATAAAGCTTTGCTTGACGTTCACTTTGCATCAGTCTCATTCCTTTCATCACGGACCCTAACAGTGAGTGTTAGGGTCCGTGATCAAAGGAGCGAGACTGATAAAAAGCGAAGGTCAAGCAAAGCTTTATTTTGCGCCAAGAATCGAGAATCAAACTGACCAGTCAGGGCCATCTCTTGCAAAGAGGCCACCCCTCCCAGCCTCACAGACTAACTTTTATAAAGGTAGTTTAGCCAGGCTATACACAGGTGACCAATGAGATTGCAATACACAGAGAAAACTGCACAGTCATGCTAAGTCTGCCACACACAGAAAAAACTGCTAGGTAACACACGGGTGGCCAATTGAATTTCAATTTACCCTAGTAGATATATGCATGCCCCACTGATTGGATGTCTTCACCTGGCCTGACCCGCCCTTGTATCTAGGCTTTGCAAGTAAGTTCCTCTGGGAGGGGCGGGGTCAATCTAAGTTCACTGCATAAACACAAAATGACTCCCTCTGGCTAACCAGGCCCTTACATTCCCCCCTTTTCTTTGGAGATTAGTCAAATCCTTGACTTTTCAGCCAGTTCTATGTTCTCCGGTTGTAAGGGGTTATATTGAGTATGTAAGTCTAATATTTTTATCGCTCTAGTTTTCTTTTGTACAAATGACACTAGTGCACAGTCAGCTGATGGGTTAGCCATTTACCGCTTTGTATAATCTTTTCCATTTTTCCTAATTTTGTTCATCTAATTTCCCACCTACACTTTACATAAACAGGTAACGATAGGAGCAATAATACACTAACAGGTAACAATAGGAGCAACAATAAACTCATAGTCTTTTGAGTCTTAGTTTTAGTCCAAGGTCAGTGGAGTCTATTGGCTGCATCTCCCATCTCTGGGGGACATCCTTGTCCTCGGCTCGTTTAACATGACCCACGTGAATCCAGGCCCTGATGCCTTCTACTTTTATTGCCGTGGGGGTAGTCAGGATGACAGTAAATGGTCCCTTCCAGCAAGGCTCCAAGTTTCCCACTTGGTGGCGACGTATCCAAACCAAGTCCCTGGGTTGGTAAGGATGTGATTCCACCTCCGCCTCTGTCTCAGTATGGGCAGTTCAGATCCCTGTGAGGGTTCTTTTTAAGACAGACTGTAATGCCTGCAGTGACTGGAGTACAGACTGATCAGTCATTTCTGCTAGGGCAACCTCTTGTAGCTGAGGGCAGAGGGGGGGGGCTCCAGAAAATTATTTCAAATGGGGTCACCTTGTTTAAGTAGGGTGTACATCGCGCCCTGAGGAGGGTGAAAGGAAGGAGATCCACCCATCCACCACCAGTCTCCAGAATTAGCTTTGTCAAGGTCTCTTTAAGAGTCTGGATCATTCTCTCTACTTGCCCAAAACTCTGAGGGCAGTAGGCACAATGTAGTTTCCAATTAGTGCCCATGGCCTTGGCCAATGCCTGTGAGACTGAACTCACAAATGCAGGGCCATTGTCTGACCTGATCGCGAAAGGCAGCCCAAACCTAGGAATTATTTCTTCTAATAGCTTTTTGGCTACCACTCCTGCTGTCTCATGTTTGGCAGAAAAAGCCTCTACCCAGCCTGAAAAGGTATCTACAAAAACTAACATACACTTGTGCCCATATTTTCCACGTTTCATTTCTGTAAAATCTATTTCCCAATAAATTCCTGGTTCCTTACCTCTTTCTCTTTTCCCTCTTCCCATTCTAGTTCCTCCCACATTAACTGCCTGGCATTGAGCACATCTATCAACTATATCCTGAACCATACACCCTAATTTAGAAACCTGGAACTGCTTGCCTATAAGTTCCTTGAGTTTGCGTGTCCCCAAATGAGTACCCTGATGTATCTGGTCTACTAACTTCTTACCTAATCTCCAAGGAAGAATTAACTTTCCTGTTTTAGTCTTAGCCCAGTCCCCTTCATAGTCCAATTTAACCCATTTTTGTAAATACTTCAAATCTTCTTCTAAATAATTTGGTTTTTCTGGTAGGGCTGGAGCCGGGAGTGTAACCAGCTCTTGCACTGTTTCTTGGGCTGCTTGCTTTGTGGCTCGATCTGCTAATTGGTTTCCTTTTGAAATCAGATCAGTCCCCTTTTGGTGTCCTGGGCAATGCATAACGGCCACCTCTTTTTGGTCCCAAATAGCCTGGAGGAGAGCCAATATTTCTCCTCTGTTTTTAATTCCTTTTCCCTCTGCTGTTAATAGGCCCCTTTCTTTAAAAATAGCCCCATGTAGGGGCTCCTGGGTGGCTCAGTGGGTTAAAGCCTCTGCCTTCAGCTCAGGTCATGATCTCAGGGTCCTGGGATCGAGCCCCGCATCAGGTTCTCTCTGCTCAGTAGGGAGCCTGCTTCCCCCTCTCTCTCTGCCTGCCTCTCTACTTGTGATCTCTCTCTGTCAAATAAATAAATAAAATCTTTAAAAAAAAAAAAAAAAAAATAGCCCCATGTATATGGAGAGTAGCAAAGGTGTACCTGCTGTCCGTATAGATGTTGGCAGTTTTACCTTTGGCCATCTGGAGTGCCTTGGTGAGTGCAATCACCTTCACTATTTGCACCGATGTTCCATGTGGCAGGGCTGCTGTCCAGAGTTCCTGCTCAGGGGAAACACACGCAGCCCCAGCATACTTCTTTCCATCGACCATGTAGCTGTTCCCATCTGTGAACAGAGTCATCTCCGCATCTGGAAGGGGAATGTCTCTGAGGTCCGGCCTTACTCCTGTGACTTGGGTTAGGATCTCCCCGCAATCCTGTGGATGGTCAGCCAGCTCCTCTGGCAGCAGCGTGGCTGGATTTAGCACCACCAGGGGCCGGAAGGTCACTCTTGGCTCTTGAGGAGGAGAGCCTGATACCCTGTCATTCAGGCGTTCATCATCCATCAGTCTGGTGGAGTCCAGAGAAGGCCCTCGATAGCGTGGGTGGTGGTCAAGATGAGATTTTGACCCAAAGTCAATTTACTCGCATCCTTGACCAGGAGGGCCGTTGCAGCAATTATGCAGAGGCAAGGGGGGAACCCAGCTGCTACTGGATCTGTTTCTTGCTAAGATAGGCTACTGGCCTTTGCCAAGGCCCCAGAGTCTGAGTCAAAACTCCTTTGGCCACCCCTGCTTTTTCATCCACATACAAGTGGAAGGGCTTGGTAACATCTGGGATGGCCAATGCTGGGGCACTCAGTAAGGCTGTTTGTAATTCCTGAAATGCTCCTTCTGCCTCAGCTGTCCATTCTATCATAGTGAGCCCCCCTTTTGCCAGTTCGTAGAGAGGTCGGGCAATCTCCGCAAACCAAGGTATCCACAGCCTATATTAGCCCACCATCCCAAGAAACTCCCTCACTTGTCGGGACGTGGTGGGGCGGGGGTATCGGGTGATCACCTGTTTTCTGGACTCAGACAGTGAACACACTCCCTCATGGAGATCAAAGCCTAAATAAGTGGCATGGCTCTGACAGAGCTCTGCTTTCCTTGCTGACACCTGATACCCTTTTTCCTGCAGAGCCTGTAAGAGAGCTCTTATCGCCTGCAAACATGACTCATAGTCCTCAGCGGCTATCAGTAAGTCATCAACGTACTGTAGCAGAGTGACTCCCGGATTGGAGGTTCTGTACTCACACAAATCCTCATGTAGGGCCTCATCGAAGATAGTGGGTGAATTCTTGAACCCTTGGGGAAGTCTTGTCCAGGTGAGCTGGCCTTGGAATCCTTCCTGTGGATTTGACCACTCAAAAGCAAAAAGGGGCTGAGATTCCTTTGCTAAAGATATGCAGAAAAAATGCATCCTTGAGATCTAAGATGGTATACACAGTTCTTCTGGGGCCCAGGAGGCAGAGTAGGGTATAGGGGTTAGACACCATCGGGTGGATATCTTCAACCCCTTTATTAACTTCCCACAAGTCCTGAATGGGTCAGTACTCCCCAGTCTCAGCCTTTTTGATGGGCAACAAAGGTGTGTTCCATGGAGATTTGCAAGGAACTAGGATTCCATCTCCTCGGAGGCAGTTAATGTGTTTTCTGATCCCTTCCTTTGCTTCCCGAGGGAGGGAATACTGCCAGACGTGAACAGCCATAGCCATGGCTTTTAATTTTACCACCACTGGAGGCTGTCCTTTGGCCAAGCCAGGGGGCTTCCCTTCTGCCCAGACTTTGGGAAACTCAACCTGTAGGGTTTGGAGAAGGCGCCCCCCCCTCTGTCTCCTCTGGTTTTGAGACTGGTTCGTAAAGGAGGTATTCATCTACTGCTGCCACAAGCACCTGCACAGTGGGTTGTCCCAAGATTACAGTTATGTCTCCTTCTGAGAATTGAATGCCAGCTCTTAACTTGTGGAGGAGATCTCTTCCCATAAAGTTATACGGGGCATTAGGGAGGACCAAAAATTGATGTTTAACCACTCCCAAGGCCAAATCTGAAGTCCTCTCTGTTGTCCATTTATGTCTCTCTGTGCCATTTGCCCCTTGTACCCAGACTTCCTCTCCAGATAGTTTTCCCATAGGTTTAAGTAATGATGAAAATTGGGCTCCTGTGTCCACCAAAAAATCAACTGATTTCCCCTCCACTTTAATTTTCACCCGAGGTTCTCGGAGGGGCTCTGAACACGGCCCCTTCATTCTCTGGTGGCCAGCATTGCCGTCTTCCTTTTGGGGCACTCTTTGACCCAATGTCCTTTTTCCTTACAGTAAGCACACTGATCTAAATCTAAGTCTTCCAGCCTGCCTCCTCTGTACTTAGGCTTTTCCTTCCATTTACCATCCCCTACCTACCTTTCCCTTTTGCATTGACCTCTTTCCCCCTGTCTCCTTCCCATCTCATGTAATGCCAAAACCTTAACCAGTTTTTTTGTCTGTTTTTCATCCTCTTGTGCATCCCTGTTGTTAAACACCTTTTCTGCTATTCTCACTAACTCAGTCAGATTCTTCCCTTCAAATCCTTCGATTTTCTGAAGTTTCCTCCTTATATCTGGGGCTGACTGACTGGCAAAAGCAAGATTCACTGCCCTCTGATTTTTGGGTGCCTCGGGATCGATCAGGCTATACATTTTATAAGTTTCAATAAGCCTTTCTAGGAAAGCTCCTGGAGACTCATTCTTACCTTGAGTCACCGTACTAATTTTAGATAAATTTATGGGTCTCCTTGCAGCTGCACGGAGACCTCCTAGCAGGGCCTGGCGGTAGAAGCATAGGCTCTCCTTACCTTCATCGGAGTTTGGTCCCCAGTTGGGGGGTTCCCTTGGGCAGTAGTCCTCCATCCGCCGGGGATCGAGGTCCCCGACAAGTCTCTCACTTATCACCTTATGGGTCTCTCGAATGATGTGATCCCTCTCTTCCACGTTAAAGAGAGCCATAAGGAGCTGTTGAATATCCACCCAGGTGGGCTGGTGGGTAAAAAAGGCAGTCTCCAAGAGACCAATTAAATCCTGAGGGTGGATAGAAAAGGATTTGTGTTGGGCCTTCCAGTTATAGATGTCAGAAGAGGAGAAAGGGATATAGATTAGGTGGGAGCGACCTCTCACGTCCAGTGAAACGACCTCACAGAGAGGCAGCATCGGCGAGGAAAGGGGGGGGGGGGGGGGGGTAGGGGAAAGGGGAAGGATCAGGGCGGTCTTTCTGCTTGGTGGTCCCATAGGTGTACTCCGACCGCATATGAGGTGGACTGGTAAGGGCGTCTGGAGAGTCAGGTTTAGGGGACAGATAAAGGGGGGGGGGATTCTACAACCTCCACATCTGATGGAGGTAGAACGGCCTTCTTCCCCATTTCCCCCTCATCTTTCTGTTCTGGTTTTGGTGATCTGACCTGCCTTAGAGGGAGAGAGATGGTTTCATTAGCAAGGGGAAGGTGAGACTTGAGCCATGACAGTGGCTCTTCTATCAGATATCGCCAGGCCACGATGTATGGTATCTGGCTGTTCTTAATAGAGATCAAAGACCTCACTCTGGGTAGCGTAGATCTGAGCCAAGGCAAACGTTCCTTCTGGGGGCCACTCTAATTAGCAGAGTGATTTTAGTTTTCCTGGGTAAACCTTGTCACCTGACTGGGTGGTTTTACCTTGAAAATCCTTGAAATGCTGGAGAACAAGATTTAGGGGTGTCACAGGTCCCTTACTCCCCGCTTGCCCCGTTTCTCCAAACACAATAAACAACACAACAGACAAGAAAAAGACGAGACAAAGACAACTGCAGGCCCAGTAATCCTCATCCAGAGCCTGCTGCTGGTGGGGACTTTCTTGGTTCCCTGTAAATACAACAAACAGCATGACAGACAACAAAAGGACAAAACAAAGACAACCACAGGCCCAGTAGTCCTTAACCTGCCACGGGTGGGGACTTTCTTGATCTTTCAATTACCCAGGGAGACTCGAACCCCCTGTCCACCCAGGAGGACTCAAACCCCCCGACTGCCTAGGGGGACTCGAACCCCCCAACCACCTAGGGGGACTCGAACTTCCCGTCGATCTACCAGTGGAGGGATGGGGCATCCCCGCATCCACTCCAGCCTTGGGGAGCATGGCTGCGTCCAGCTTCTCCCCGGTGGGCTATACCCTGGAGCTCCACAACCAGACAGACAAGATCCCAAGATCTTACCTCCAGAGGCTTTCCCAGAAATTCTGATGCTGGCTCAGTTCTCGTTGTTTGATCGCGGACGAGCCCCCCAATGTTAGGGTCTGTAGTCAAAGGAGTGAGACTGATGAAAAGCAAAGGTCAAGCAAAGCTTTATTTTGTGCCAAGCATAGAGAATCAAACTGACCGGTCAGGGTCATCTCTTGCAAAGAGGCGACCCCTCCCAGCCTCACAGACTAACTTTTATAGAGGTAGTTTAGCTGGGCTATATACACAGGTGACCAATGAGATTGCAATACACAGAGAAAACTGCACAGTCATGCTAGGTCTGCCACTCACAGAAAAAAAACTGCTAGGTAACACACAGGTGGCCAATTGAATTTCAATTTACCCTAGTAGATATATGCATGCCCCACTGATTGGATGTCTTCACCTGGCCTGTCCCACCCTTGTATCTAGGCTTTGCAAGTAAGTTCCTCTGGGAGGGGCGGGGTCAATCTAAGTTCACTGCATAAACACAAAATGACTCCCTCTGGCTAACCAGGCCCTTACAGTGAGAATATAAATGCTGCAAATCTACAAGTAGAAAAGGGATGACCAATTGGAATGGAGGAGTTGTGGAGAATTGAGTTTTGTATGATATAGCTGAGGATACAGTGGAGAGGAGGAAGTCGGCTTGAGGAGGCTATCTTCAAGTATTATAAGCAGCAGGGTGAAAAACTGGAAATTTTAGAAGTTTGGATAGAGAAGATTTGTTCTATATACACATGGAATATTATGCAGCCACCAAGAAAAACAAAATCTTGCCACTTGTTACAATGTGGTTAGCACTAGAGGGTGCTATCCTCACTGAAATTAGTCAGTTTTGGTATGTGAAAGACAAATACCCTATGATTTCACTCATATGTAGAATTTAAGAAACAAAACCGATAGATGTAAGGGAAGGGGGGGAAAGATAAAACAAGAAAACAGAGGGAGACAGACCATATGAGACTCTTAAGTAGAAACAAACAGCGTTGGTGGAGGAGAGTTGGCTGGGGACATGGAATAACCAGGTGATGAGCATTAGGGAGGGCACTTGAAGGAATGAGCCTGGGTGTTCTATGCAACTGATGCATCACTAAATTCTATGCCTGAAGCTACAATAAAAAAAGTAATGTGCTAAGAAACCTTCCTTATTTGTTCCCCACTGGCACACAGGAGGCACTTGTTAATTACTTGTTGAAGGAGCAAGCTGCCAGATGGAGCTGTCTCCTCACTAGCAGACACACAGGGTCTGAGGCTCAGGGGAGCAAAGAGTAAGAGCATTTAGGTGCTCTCTGAAACCGGGGAATAGATGTGCATCCCCATGAGGACCATGAATAGAAAAAGAGCATGTGGTCTAGAACTGAACACCAACCAAAGGACCACACAGGAAAAAGCCAACGAAGCTGAATCAGAAATCAGCACAGAAGGCAACTGAAATAAATTATCACAGAAGCCAAAGGCAGCGTGTCCCCAGAGACCATGGTTACCTGCTACCCATACACAGGCTGAGTGAGGCTAATTCCAGGTGGGTTACATTTGCGTTTCAGTCTTTCTCAGACAAACCCAATTCTGTTTTATATGTATTCTTTCTGACTCATTTTTTTTAATTGAAGCATAGTTGATAGACAATATCATGTTAGCTTCAGGTGGACATTATAGTAATTGGACAAGTTTTTACCTTATTTGATGGTGACCACAAGTGTAGCTACCATCTATCACCAGAGACACTATTACAATACCATTGACCATATTCCCTATGCTGTGCCTTTCATCCCCATGCTTGATTTTAGGCACAGCCATTTCAACCCCCCAGGGGATGATAACCAGCCAGCACATTCCAGTATTTATCAGAGTTCTCAGACACAGAGCAGTCTCCCTACCAGCCTGGCTCACCGTTTGTGTTGACTGGAGCTGAGAGTCCCTTCTGGTCTCTTAACCAGTTTGCCTGCTCCTCTGCTTGGACACGCTATCGGGTTAGGCACCCTGACATTTCTGTGCTCCTGGGATCCAGAGACCACAGTAACCTACCTAGAATTCTGCCCTATTTATCCCCTGTGCCCCATTCAGAAAAGAGTGTTTCTTACTGGAGCAGACAAGTAGTTCTTTTTGCTCTAGTATTATGTCACTTTCTTGTTGCTACATTATGAAGGCTCCCTCCTCTGTTTATCTTCTGATATTTCCCACAGATTCCACTCCCTACTTTGCAAAAAGCAGTCGTTTCTGCTTGTAGAGATATAGGTATAGATATAGATATAGACATAGACATAGACATATTTATATATAGATATTAGGTATGTTATTTACATTCAGTTAGCCAAGGTAAACTACATCATTGGCTTTTGATTTAATGTTCAATGATTCATCAGTTCAGTATAACACCAGTGTTCATCACATCACGTGTCCTCCTTAATACCCACCACCCAATTACCCCATCCTCCCACCCACCTCCCTTTCCACAATCCTCAGTTTGTTTCCCAGAGTCAAAAGTCTCATATGGTTTGTCTACTTCTCTGAGTTCCAGATATATTTTCTTACATCACAGGCTGAATTTGTGTGTGTTCAGAATGGTTTCATAAAATCCAGCTAAATTCAAGAGACCAGGTAAAATGAGGTCCCCTACTGTGCCACCATCTTACCTCCCCCTTCTCATATTCAATTTGAATGGCTTCTCAAGGCCAGAGGCCCAGTCAAAGACATCCCATCAGATTTTGCCTGCAAGCCCCATAGAGTTGGATTAAGTCTTTTTTCTTCTTAAGGTCTCCACAATATCCTGAGGTTCTTGCACTTGCCATTCTAGAAGTGGGCATCTTCCCTCACCTGATAAGGCTTCTGGGAACCTTGCAAACAAGGGGTCAGTCTGCTATTTCCAAGGGGCTGGGGATCTCCATAAAGTCAACCTTATTCCTTCAAGCTGTCTTGTCAGATATGAGTCTATGTACACCCCTTTAAATATACTTTTCCAGTCAAAGCTTTAGTAACATGACAAATGTTTCCAATTGTGTTATGTCACAAGGAGAATGTGCTCTTAATGAACCCAGGTGAGTAAATATTTTACCACAAAAACAGGAATACTCACTACATTTCTGAATTCTGATTAAAAAAAAAAGAATTCTAAATGTTTAACTTCTAGCTAAAACTAAGTAGTAAGTAGTTGTGAACTGTGTGCTATAGCAGCAATCTTTAGAATGACAAATTTATAAATACACCTCATAATTCCCGTAAACATGTACTTCTTCATAGTATAATCTTTCAATAAAACACAAAACATATCCGCTCAGAGGTTAAATTTCTCTTGAGTTTCTTTGTAATGAGGAGGCCAAAAGTAGGGAAAACTGTGTTAAGTAATTTTTTTATCTCATTTGGAAATCATCTAGATATGCAGTGAATTTAACTGAACTCATCCTTTAATTGCACCAGAAATGAAAATTTCATTTTCATTTCATTTCATTAGGTAAACAGAAAATTTACCTAAAATTTCTGGTGTGATGGCAGAGTGAAGTGGAAACACAGGGGCTGGAGGTGAGTGAGGTCATGACCTCTTCTGAGGGCTGTGTTGGCCCTCGGTAAGAGTGGAGGTCTGGGGATGCAGCTGGATGGAAATGCAGTTGCTTATTCTCCAACCAGCCATAGGGAAGGATACACTCTGGAGGCTGAGGAAGGCCTTGCAAGCATTGCTTATGCAAGCTCAGGCCTGAGAAATGCTGACACCCACCTTGTGGATGGGCTGGCCACAGCAGGAAGTGAGGCCCACTCACACCAGACTCCACAAATTAACTTCAGGTGGCCTTTTGGACTTCCATTTCCTGTCCCTGTTCCTCCAGGTGCATCCTGGAGACTGATGTGAAGACTCCCCTGAAGGAGGAAGTGAGGTGTCAAGTGAGCCCTCAGACACCTGCAGACCTGGAGGTCAGCTGGAAATAATATCCCACCCCTTACTTGTCCCTCCCTTTTGAGGCCAGGCCCCAGCCACAGCATGCCTCCTTCCCTGTTGTTACATCTCAGGGGAAGGTGAATCTCTGCCCACATGATGATGCTATTTGTTGCTCAGCCACCCAGGAAATGTAAGGTACTTTGCACATCAAGCATATTTAGTGGAGACCATTTGTGTTACCTCAGAACAAACACTGGGAATGCAGCATCCCAGACCTGCCTGGGGGCCTTGTGACCTTTGTCTGCTTTGTATCCAGGCAGTGTATTATTCCCTCATCACTGTTAGCCTGCCTGTGAACAATTCAAGGTGTGACCTGAAAAGTCCAGTATCTGTGCCAATGTCACAGAAGTTCTCCCTTCATCCTGGAGAACTCTCATGCAGTGTGATCTCGTGTACTGTGTTCCATAAGCGGATAACCTGTAGGGTTCGTGGGAAAGAGGGAGTGGGTTAGTCAGACGTCCTGGGCCCTTTCTTAGAGTATTGTGCCCTGGTCATAAGTTGACAGTTGAACATGTCAGGATATGTTGTTGCTGCTGCCAAGAATGTGTACAATAATAATGTTTGTTTTGGGAAAGTAAATGAAAGCTGTGTGCACAAAACACTGTCATTACAGAGACAGAGAAAGAAACTGGCAATATCAAGAAATGCAGCTAATTCTATCTCAGCACCAGGCTACCCATTTCTACTGCCCACTGTACCTTCATGATAATCCCAGGTAAAGTGTTTTCTTTTCAAGATGCCAAGAGAAAGGGATTGGGTTTTTCACTTAGTAATTTATTATCCTCGTACTGATGCTGATAGTGCTGGATCACCCATGGGGTCTTGGCTCTGTTAGGGGATGTGTAGGTGGAGGAAGGATGAGGGCTGAGGGGCCGTCTGGATATGGGGGTGTAAGCCTCTGTCTTTGGTTCTCAGCACTGTGAGATCAATTCCTTCCAGAAGTAGGGCTCAGCAGGGGTCAGATGTGGCAGTGGAGCCCCACTGTGTGAGCAGGCTGCCTTGCCCAGCAAGCTCTTCACCCACAGGTGGTAACAGCCACTTGACTTTAGGGCTACTGAAGCTTGAAAGGTCACAAGGTACCCAAGAAGTGTTAGGGTCCATAATCAAAGGAGGGAGACTGATACAAAGCGAAGGTCAAGCAAAGCTTTATTTAATTAAACTGACCGGTCAGGGCCATCTCTTGCAAAGAGACGACCCCTCCCAGCCTCACAAACTAACTTTTATAGAGGTAGTTTAGCCGGGCTATACACAGGTGGCCAATGAGATTGCAATACACAGAGAAAACTGCACAGTCATGCTAAGTCTGCCACACACAGAAAAAACTGCTAGGTAACACACGGGTGGCCAATTGAATTTCAATTTACCCTAGTAGATATATGCATGCCCCACTGATTGGATGTCTTCACCTGGCCTGACCCGCCCTTGTATCTAGGCTTTGCAAGTAAGTTCCTCTGGGAGGGGTGGGGTCAATCTAAGTTTACTACATAGGGCCAATCTAAGTTTACTGCAACAAAATGGCTCCCTCTGGCCAACCAGTCCCTTACAGAAGTTTCTTAAATGATTAGGTGGTTGAAGAAAGGTGAAATCAGAGATGGTGACAAACAGGGGAAATTTAACTCATGTAAAACAGTCACAATAGTAGTTAAAATAGCTATCTGTTCATTACAAAGGGTTAGAAACCAATGAACCTGCTATCCCACCCAAGTTCCTGTTCTGCTTACTGTGTGTAAGGAACCACTAAGCCTCAGATGTGGGGACATGCCAGATGCTGGGCTGTTCTGTCTAAAGACTGAGACTTCTCCAGCCTCATTCTACATCTATAGTGTCCTCACAGCCATTCTGGCAGGCAGAGCTGCTTCCCAAGGCCTCCAAGTCCACCTGCAAAAAAATCCAGAGGCTGTGTCATGCGTGTTGTTCATGGTTGTCATCTGATTCTGTGAATCTCTGGGCACAAGCTGCTCCTGCATCCCACAAGGTCAGCCAGCCAGTTTCTCTGGGTGCCCTGTGTGTGAATTACGGGGCTGGTACTTCTCCCCTGAACCAGTGGCCTAAATTAGCCAGTTTTGCAGAGTAGTGCTCCATAGAAGCCTGCAGTGGCCCAGAATGCAGAAACAGGGGATGTTCACAAAACCCACAAGAGGGACACAATGACACCAGTGTCCACCTCATCCTCACCATTTCTGCTGCTCTGTGGAACATGGGTTGAAATGTAGATAAGGGCAGAGCATATTTCATGTCAGTGGGAAGCATTCAGGGTCTGAAAGGGTCTCTCAGCACTGTGGCTTTAGTCCAAAGCCCCCGTACCATGGTCCTGCTGTCCTGAACCTCCATATGCTCCAGGTCTCATCTGTATTTGGGTTCAGTGCATGGTTTCCTCAGCAACAAAGCAGTCCCACTCTGGGTCCAAGGCAATACTCTCTCCTTCATAGCAGGACAATATTTTAAGGCAAGGCACTTAGTAAAGATTTGTGATTCTGTGTGGAACTCTTGGATAAATAGCTACTGTTGAAATATGACTTCATATTTCATAGACCTAGATTAAGTTGGATTGTTTCTTTCTATGTGGCTTCCCTCAAGAGCAATGCATTCATTAGTGCAAAATGCCTACTGGACCCTGAATAGATTGTGGGGATCAGTCCCTCTGCTTATGAAGGTAACATTATTGGAGAAAGAATACAGTGCAGTGAAGCAATGCCAATGACTCCTGGGACCCATGTGTTAGCTCAGGGGATGGACAGAAGGGAATGAGCGATGGACTAGTTTGTGGAGGGAGACTTTCTCTGAGTGGTTCCTGAAGGAACCCTAAGTGGACAAGGCACATGGAGATGGGTAACAGCACTCCAGGAGAGATAGGTACTGAAAGTAGATGACATGCAGGTCTGTGGAACTCTGGCATGGGGTAGAATGAGGAGCTTATGTCCTGGAATCCACAGGAGGTATGAATAGGATGAGTATGGGATTGCTTAGCTTTCACTCAGTCCCTCACAGGGAGAAAAGCTGACTGGGAAGAGAGGAGAAAAGCCAGGAATATGGGTGTGTACCAGGAAGTAGTCCAGGAGGACACTGTGGTTTGGGCATGAGCGAGTAGGAGAGTAGGACCACTTGTTGAAGGGAATTGTGGTGACTGAATCTGGACTTGGGTAGCATTGTCCCACAGGGTTTTCTTCATTTTCAATGTGGAAGGCAGAGGTCTACAGGGGCTTCTACACGTTGCAGCACAGCTATGCTTCCTTGAGGCTCACTGTGTGTTGCAACACTCTGAGAATGCTGTTTCTGGTGAGTCTACCTAGGGCATAGTTGCAGTAGTGCCTGGATCATCCCTCCAGCTCACCACTTTGCAACCATATTCTCCCACTGCTGCCACACTAAGCAGCATGGCATGAACAAAGTGAACCCATCTTCCATTTTCCCAAGTGAGATTGAAATGCCTTTCTTTGAGAGTGTGGTTTAAGGGCATCACTTCCATTTCAGGAAACCCACTCCTTGAAGGAAAGGGTCAGGGTTAAATTTTGTCAATGGAGTTTCCCGAAGAGATGTTTTTATTCATCCTGAATGAATGGACTCCCCCATCTGTGGGACAAGACATAATGGACTATAGAGAGAGGGGTTCTGGTAGATGTTAGGGTCCGTGATCAAAGGAACGAGACTGACACAAAGCGAAAATCAAACGAAACTTTATTTCGAGCCAAGCATTAAAAATCAAACTGACTGGTAGGGGCCATCTCTTACGACGACAATGACCCCGACAATGTCACTCCCAAGAAGGCCGCTCAGGATGAGGCTGCTCTGGACGATGCCCCTCTGGACGAGGCTGCTCCGCAGATGAGGCCACTCGGGGGGAGGCCGCTCTGCAGATGAGGCCACTCCCTGGTCAGAGCCTCTCCCAAGAAGAGGCCACTCTGGATGAGGCCACTGCCAGGATAAGGCCACTGCTAACAGGTCGCTCCCCGGACAGGGGCTGCTCCAGCGAGGCCGCTCCCGGGTCAGGGCCGCTCCCAAGAAGAGGCCACTCTGGACAAGGCCGCTCCCAGGACGAGGCCACTCCCCGGACAGGGCTGCTCCCCGGACAGGAGCTGCTCCAGCGAGGCTGATCCCTGGTCAGGGCCACTCCCAAGAAGAGGCCACTCTGGATGAGGCCGCTCCCTGGACGAGGCCGCTCCCGACGATGAAGAGGCGACGATGACAGCGATGATGACAAGGAGGACAACAACCCGATGACACAGACTCTGCTTCCCATGATGCCACTCTGACAAGGCTGCTCCCCAGAGGAGGCCACCGCTCCGGACATGGCCACTCAATGACGAGGCCGCTCCCCGGAATGACACCGCTCTGGCGAGGCCCCTCGCAGGGGGCCGCGGTTCCGGGCGGCCAGGCCATTCACAGCGGGGCTGAGACTCAAGACTGCAAGGCCCCTCACGGCGGGGCTGTGGCTCCGGGTGACAAGGCCGCTCGCGGCTCGGGGTGGTGAGGCCACTCGCGATGGCTTGGGGTGGCAAGGCCGCTGGGGGCGGCGAGGCCCGTTCACGGCGGGGCTGCGGCTTGGTGGTGGCGAGGCTGCTGGCGGCTAGGCCATTCCCCGCAGCACTGCTGCCGAGGGCCACGGCTCTGACAGCTCTCACAGTTCTGACAGCTCTGACGGCTCTGACGGCTCTAACTGCTCTGACAGCTCTGATGGCTCTGACTGCTCTGACAGTTCTTACGGCTCTGACAGCTCTCACGGCTCTCAGGGCTCTGACTGCTCTGACAGCTCTGACCACTCTCCTACTCCTCCGATGACTCTCCTACTCCTCAGCCTCACAAACTAACCTTTATAGGGGTGGTTGAGCCCGTCCCACACACAGGTGGCCAATGGGATTTAAACTCACCTCAGTAAATATATGCACGCCCCACTGATTGGATGTCTTCACCTGGCCTGACCTCCCCTTGTATCTAGGCTTTGCAAGTAAGTTCCTCTGGGAGGGGAAGGGTCTATCTAAGTTCACTGCATAGGATCAATCTAAGTTCACTACATAAACACAAAATGACTCCCTCTGGCCAACCAGGCCCTTACAGTAGAGACAGAGTTAGTTTGAAATGCCTGGTCCCTTTTGGGGAGGGGCATTCAAGAATAGTCTCATCCTAATTGGGGTGATCTGAAAAGTCAACTTACTCCAGCAGTTCTGTGTAATAGGGGTTCTCCACTGCAAGAGGAGAGGCTGGATTTAGCCAAACAGAGGAATAGGTTAGCAGTCAGGAAATAAATACGTGGGGCTTGCAGCCCAGTGAAAGCTGAACCATGGATGGTAATTTTCCTTGGAGTATGCCTGTAGGGAGAACCCTCCATGAGATCCCTGGTCCTTTAGTCAACCATGAGTGATGTGCTTCCCCTAGGGACTACCTAAGTAGATGTGAGGCTGCCCACACCTGCCCCAGGCTGATATGGAGAGAGGGAGTGACTGGCTTTCAGGTGACCTTTTCCCTTTGTGACTCCACTGTGATGGTTCAAATGAGAGTAAAGGTCATTCCCAACCTCGCATTTGCCAAAGTGGGTAGGGATGGGAATTTATGTCTAAGTTCACCCAAGTCTGCACACCAACTCAGGGCTCACCACTTCTGTGAGACCTGGGCTCTCTCAGCAGGACCTCAAAGGATGATAGCTAGGAAGAGGACACAAGTAAGAGGGGTCACGTTAATGTACGTTTTGAGCAAGCCCAACATCAATGCCAGCCATCCCAGTAAGCCCATTCTTCCACCAGCATAAAATAAACTTCTTAAGTGATGTCCGTAAAAAGCTTCTACACAGCAAAGGAAACCATCAACAAAACAAAGAGGCAATCCACAGAATGGGAAAAGATATTCGCATTTGCAAATGACAGTACAGACAAAGGGCTGATATCCAAGATCTATATAGAACTCCTCAAACTCAACACCCAAAAAACGGATAATCATGTCAAAAAATGGGCAGAAGACATGAAGAAACAATTGTCCAAAGAAGACATACAAATGGCTAGCAGACACATGAAAAAATGTTCATCATCACTAGCCATCAGGGAGATTGAAATCAAAACCACATTGAGAATCCAGCTTACACCAATTAGAATGGCCAAAATTAACAAGACAGTAAACAACAAGTGTTGGAGAGGATGTGGAGAAAGGGGAAACCTCATACACTGTTGGTGGGAATTCAAGTTTGTGCAGCCACTTTGGAAAACAGTATAAAAATTCCTGAAGAAATTAAAAATAGAGGTACCTTATGGCCCTACAATTGCACTACTGGGTATTTACCCCAAAGATACAGATGTAGTGAAAAGAAGGGTCATCTATACCCCAATGTTCATAACAATCCCCAAACTGTGGGAAAAGCCACGATGCCCTTCAACAGACAAATGGATAAAGAAGCTATGGTCTGTATATACGATGGAATATTATGCCTCCATCAGAAAGGATGAATACCCAACTTAGGTATCAACATGGACAGGACTGGAGGAGATTATGCTGAATGAAATAAGTCAAGCAGAGAAAGTCAATTATCATATGGTTTCACTTACTTGTGGAGCATAAGGAATAGCATGGAGGACATTAGGAGAAGAAGAAGAAAAGTGAATTGGGGGGAAATCAGAGGGGGAGATGAAGTATGAAAGACTATGGACTCTGAGAAAAAACTGAGGGTTTTGGAGGCGAGGGGGTGAGAGATAGGTGAGCCTGGTGATGGGTATTAAGGAGGACATGTATTGCATGGATAACTGGGTGTGGTGCATAAACAATGAATATTGAAACACTGAAAAAATAAAATTAGATTTAAAAAATACCAAAAAAAAAAAATGATGTCAATACACAGAACACACTTTTCTTGAAAACTTCCCACTCCCAAGTAGACTTTGGACATTTACAAAGTCCTCATGAGTCCATCCTCAGAAATGAATTCAGCAGACAACATGTTTTTAGCTTGCATATGCCCTCATCTCTGTCTGCAGGGAAGAAAGCCACCAAGATGTGACTTTCCACGCAGGTTGCACTATAGCTTTAAGCTGTTTCTGGCCCAGCTTTGGTGTGCTCCTTCTGGTTTGGGCACATAGCAGGGGCTGCCATTGTTAGCCACACTCTTGTATAGCCACCATGTACTCTCACAAACCAGATTGAAGAAAATCCAGTCTCAGGACATAACACCCCAAATATGCAAGATGTATAACTAAGAATATCCACCATGCTAAAATCCAGAAAAACGTCATCCTGAACATGCTACACAATCCAAAGACCATATCCAATGATGACCTATGTTGGGATACCCAATGGATTTGAAAAGAACTATCCTTTGAAAAGAACCTTCATCAAGAAATTGCAGTCGTGCTTTAAACCAATGAAAGTAAGTCTCAAGACAGAAGCAAATATAAAAAGAAGAATTTAAAAAGTAATTAGAACTGAAAAATATAGTAACCAAAATTTTTTACCACCCATTAAATGGGCTCAATAGGACAATGATGGTGACAGAGGGAAAGCCAGTAAATTGAAGGTAGAACAACAGAAATACTGAATCTGAACAATGGAGAGAAAATAGACTAAAAAAAAGGCAGGAAAGAAAGAAAAGACAAGAAAAGGAAAAGAAAATAAATGAACAGAACAGTAGGGTTAGGACTCTCATTATGTGGTTGGCATGCTTATGAGAAGAGACACCAGAGAGCTTGCTCTCTCCATGCACACATACAAAGAGAGGTTATGTTAGCACACAGCCAGAAGTTGTCCATAGACAAACGTCCAGTAAGATGGTTTTCCCCAGAACCTGACCACACTGGTGCCTTATGTTGTACTTCTACCCTACAGAACTGTGAGAAAATGTGTTACAGAAATACATTAACCATTGTCCAAGGGTAGATTTTGATGCATTTTTATACAGGACAATAAAGCAGGATTTAAGTTATAACACAGGACTTTATCAAGATTAAAACCTTCTGTTTTACTAATGATCCTGTTTGGAGCATGAAATGACAAGCTATAGAGTAGGTGAACATATTTACAAATGACATATCTGACAAAGGACTTCTATCTAGAATATGTAATAATCTATTAATGGCACCATAGATTCGTTAAGGGCAGTAGTGAGAGCAGATCTGACAGAACTTAGAAATGCTATCAATGAGATACAATCTAATCTAGGAAGTCTAATAGAGTAAATGAGGCAGAAGAAGGAATTAGTGACCTTGAAGACGAACTGATAGAACAGAAGGAGCAGGAGGAGGACTGGAACAAACAGTTAAAATCCATGAAAATAGAATTAGAGAAATAAATGATGCCATGAAACTTTCCAGGGTCATAATTATTGGGGTCCGTGAAGGGAGTGGAGAGAGAGAGAGAAAGAGAGAGAGAGGACTAGAAGATATATTTGACCAAATTGTAGTTGAGAACATCCCTAATCTAGGGAATAAAACATGTAATCTTGTCCTAGAGGCACAGAGGACATCCCTCTAAGATCAATGAAGGCAGATCAACCCCCAGGCATGTAATAGTAAAACTCAGAAATCTTAGAACCAAGGAAACCATTTTAAGGACAGTTAGAGGGAAGAGATTCCTTACATACAGAGGGAGAAACATCAGAATAACGCCAGACCTGTGGTCCACAGAGACCTAACAAGCCAGAAAGGGTTGGCAAGACATATTCAGGGCACTAAATGAGAAGAACATGCAGCCAAGAATTCTTTTTCTGGCAAGGCTGTCATTCAGAATAAATGGAGAGATAAGAAACATCCAGCACTGACAGAGACTAAAAGAATATGTGACCACTAATTTGGCCATGCAAGAGATATTAAGGGGGGTTTCTATGGGGTACCTGGGTGGCTCAGTTGGTTAAGTAGCTGCCTTTGGCTCAGGTCATGATCCCAGGATCCTGGAATCGAACCCCATATCAGGCTCCCTGCTCAGTGAAGAGCCTACTTATCCCTCTCCCTCTGCCTGCCACTCTGTCTACTTGTGCTCTCTCTATCTTTCTGTCAAATAAATAAATAAGATCTTTTAAAAAATATTAAGGGGGTGTTCTATAAAAGTAGAAAGACCCCAAGAGTGACACAGGACAGATACAGATACAAAAGTGATATAGAAACAAGGACTTCACAGGCAACATGATGACAGTAAAATCTTATCTACCCATAATCACTCTTAACATGAATGGCCCAAATGCTCCCATAAAATGACACAGGGCTGCAGACTGGATATAAAGAGAGGACCCATCCATATACTGTCTACAAGAGACTCATTTTGAAACTAAAGATACATTCAGACTAAAAGTGAAGGGATGCAGAACTATATTTCATTCCAATGGACCTGAAAAGGAAGCCAAGGTAGCAATTCTCATATCTGACAAATTAGATTTTAAGCCAAAGACTGTAGTCAGAGATACAGAAGGATACTATATCATTCTTAAAGGGTCTATCCAACAAGAGAATTTAACAATCATAGATATCTATACCCCCAAACTGGCAGCAGCCAACTACATAAGCCAACTATTAACCAAAATAAAGAGACTTATTGGTAATAATACATCAATTGTAGGAGTCCTTAACACGCCACTCTCAGCAATAGATAGATCAACTAATCAGAAAATCAACAAAGAAACAAGAGCTTTGAAGCTTTGAATGACACACCAGACCAGATGGACCTCAGAGATATATACAGAACATTCCACCCTAAAACAACAGAATACTCACTCTTCTCAAGCACGCATGGACCTTCTCCAGAATACACCTCATAAGGTCTCAAATCAGAGACCTCAAATCAGGTCTCAACCAATACCAAAAGACTGAGATTATTCCCTGCATATTCTCAGACTACAATGGTATGAAACTGGAATTCAACCACAAGAAAAAGTTTGGAAGAAACTCAAACACTTGGAAGCTAAAGACCATCCTGCTCAAGAATGTTTGAGCCAATCAGGAAATCAAAGAACTTAATCAGCTCATGGAAACTGATTAGAATGAAGATGCAGTAATCTAAAACCTATAGAACATGGCAAAGATGATCTTAAGGGAGAAATACATAGGTATCCAAGCCTCATTCAAAAAAATTGAAAAATCCTGAATACACAAACTATCCTCACATCTTAAGGATCTGGAAAATCAACAACAAATTAAACCTAACAAATGCACAATAAGGGAAATAATTGAGATTAGAGCAGAGATCAATTAATTAGAAACCAGAAATACAGTAGAACACATCCAAGGTACTAGAAGCTGGTTCTCTGAAAGAATTAATAAGAGCAACAAACCACTGCCCAGACTAACCCAGAAGAAAATAGAAAGGACCCTAATAAAATTATGAATGAAAGGGGAGAGATCATGACCAATACCAAAGAAATAAATACAATCATCAGAAATTATCATCAACAATTATATGACAATAAGTTAAGCAACCTAGAAGAAATGGATGCATTCCTGGATACATATAAACTACCAAGACTGAAATAGGAAGAAATTGACAAACAGAATAGACCAATAACCTGTTATGAGATGGAAGCAGTGATTAAAAATGTCCCCCAAAACAAATAAGAGCCCAGGCCCTGATGGATTCCCTGGGGAATTCTACCAAACATTCAAAGAAGAAATACCTATTCTCCTAAAGCTGTTTCAAAAAATAGAAACAGCAGGAAAACTTCCAGACTCTTTTAATCATTACCTTGATTCCCAAACCAGGCAAAGACCCCATAACAAAGAGAATTTCAGACCAATATCCTTGATGAATGTGGATGCCAAGATTCTCAACAAGATCCTAGCTAATACATCCAACAGTACATTAAAAGGATTATCCATCATGACCAGGTGGGATTTATCACTGGGAGGCAAAGTTTGGTTCAACATTTTCAAAACAATCAATCTGATAGAACACATAAATAAGGGAAGAAAGAAGAACCACATGGTCCTCCCAGTAGATTCGGAAAAAAATTCGATGGAGGAGGAAGATGGTGGAGGAGTAGGAGACCTAATTTCATCTGGTCCCAGGAATTCAGCTAGATAGTAATGAGATCATTCTGAACCCCTACAAACTCAACAGGAGATTGAAGAAAAGAAGAGCAGCAACTCTATGAACAGAAAAAAACAACCACTTTCTGGAAGGTCAGAGATGCAGAGAAGTGAATCCAAGGCGATATTTGGGAAAATTGACCACGCAGGTGAAGCTCCATCAGCCGGCTACTGGCAAGTGATAGAACAGCAGAGCACAAAACCAAAACTTTTAGAAGTCTGCTCTGTGGAGGGACGTTGCTCCAGTGGCTAAGCAAGGCATAGAATCCTCACTGGGACAGTGAGGTCTCAGGACCCTAGGAGTCACAGAAATGCTGGGGGTGCCTGAGTATGACAGAGCTCCCGGGTATCAGAGCAGGGAAGCCAGCTGCAAAGATGGCACTGAGGAGTTGGCTTTCAGCTCAGCTCAGAGTGGCCATAAACTGTCAAGCCACTACTCTTCAAGCAGGGACCCCATAGTGCCAGATCCAGGGAGGCTTACCCCTTGCTCCACTGGAAGGAGCTGCACAGAAGCACGCTGCAGGAATCTGCTGGGTTTGAAGACTCCAAATGCGCCCATATGTTGGAGATAGAAATACTCAGTCACAGGCTGGATGAGCATGGAACACAACAGGAGACCAAGGAGACAGGAGTGATTGACTGCTTTTCTCTGAGGGCTCACTGAAGAGGAGGATCCCAAGCTCTCAGCTCCTCTGGTGCTAGAGATTGGGAGGCTGCTAAAATTTAGGGCATTTCAGCTCTTTCCCCAGTCTGGCAATTGTGGACATTGTTGCTATGAACATTGGGGTACAGATGTCCTTTCTTTTCATTACATCTGTATCTTTGGAGTAAATACCCAGTAGTGCGATTGCAGGCTCATAGGGTACCTCTATTTTTAATTTATTCAGAAATCTCCATGCTGTTTTCCAAAGTGGCTGCACCAACTTGCAGTCCCACCAACAGTGTAAGAGTGTTCGCTTTTCTCCACAAATTGTTGTTTCCTGTACTGTTGATTTTGGCCATTTTAACTGGTGTATGCTGGTATCTCAGTGTGGTTTTGACTTGAATTTCCCTGATGGCTAGTGATGATGAACATTTTTTCATGTGTCTGCTAGTCATTTGTATGTCTTCTTTGGAGAAGTGTCTGTTCATGTCTTCTGCCCATTCTTTGACATGTGTATCTGTTTTTTGGGTGTTGAGTTTGAGGAGTTATTTATAGATCTTGGATATCAGCCCTTTGTCTGTAATGTCATTTGCGAATATCTTCTCCTATTTCTCCAACAAAGGGTTGCCTCTTTCTAGCAATCTATACTTTCAATGCCATCCTGATCAAAATTCCACCAACATTCTTCAAAGTGTTGGAGCAAACAACCCAAAATTTGTACAGAACCAGAAACCCGAATCGCTAAGAAAATGTTCAAAAAGAAAAACAAAGCTGGGGGCATCACATTGCCTGATTTCAAACTTTACTACAATGCTGTGATCACCAAGACACCATGGTACTGGCACAAAATAGACACATAGACCAATGGAACAGAGTAGAGAGTCCAGGTATGGACCTGCAACTCTATGGTCAAAAAATCTTCTACAAAGCAGGAAAAAATATCCGGTGGAAAAAAGAGAGTCTCTTCAATAAATGGTGCTGGGAAAACTAGACAGCTATATATAGAAGAATAAAACTCAACCATTCTCTCTCACTATACACAAAGATAAACTTGAAATGAGTGAAAGGCCTCAATGTGAGGCAGGAATCTATCAAGATCCTAGAGGAGAACATAGATAGTAACTTCTTCAACATTGGACAGCAACTTCTTTCAAGACACATCTCCAAAGACAAAAGAAACAAAAGCAAAAATGAACTTTTGGGTCTTCATCAAGATCAAAAGCTTCTGCGCAGCATAGGAAACTGTCAACAAAACAAAGAGCCAGTTTCTTCTAACCAACCAAAATACAACCAAAATCAAGTGTGTGGCTCTGTTCTATTCACAAGGCTGATTATTGATATCTATATATCTATATCTATATTCTTTTTCCCCTTTCCTTTTCCCCCAGTTTTAGGTCTCTTCCAAAATCAATAAAATCATGAATGAAAGAGGAGAGATCAACCACCAACACCAAAGAAACAATTACAAACTTATTCTTACAAACAATTGTAAGAACATATTATGAGCAACTATACACCAGCAAATTAGACAATCTGGAAGAAATGGATGCATTCCTAGAGATGTATAAACCAGCAAAACTGAACCAGGAAGAAATAGAAAACCTGAAAAGACTTATAACCAGTAAGGAAATTGAAGCAGCAATCAAAAATCTCCTTACAAATAAAAGTCCAAGGCGAGATGGCTTCCCAGGAGAATGCTATCAAACATTCAAAGAAGAAATAATACCTATTCTTCTGAAACTGTTACAAAAAATAGAAACAGAAGGAAAACTTCCAAACTCATTTTATGAGGCCAGCATTGCTTTCATCCCAAAACCAGACAAAGACCCCAGCAAAAAGGGAGAATTTCAGACCAATATCTCAGATGAACATGGATGTAAAAATTCTCACCAAATTACTAGCTAGTAGAATCCGACAGTACTTTCAGAGTATTATTCACCATGACCAAGAGGGACTTATTACTGGGCTGCAAGGTTGGTTCAACATCCACAAAGCAATCAATGTGATACAATACATTAATAAAAGAAAGAACAAGAACCATATGATACTCTCAATAGATTCTGAAAAAACATTTGACAAAGTACAGAATCCTTTCTTGATCAAAACTCTTCACAGCGTAGGGATAGAGGGTATATACCTCAATATCATAAAAGCCATCTATGAAAAGCTCACAGCAAATACAGCAAATACCATTCTCAATGGGGAAAAACTGAGAACTTTTCGCCTAAGGTAAGGAAAATGGCAGGGATGTCCACTATCAATATCACTGCTATTCAACACAGTGCTAGAAGTCTTAGCCTTAGCATTCAGACAACAAAAAGAAATAAAATGCTTCTGAATCAACAAAGAAGAAGTCAAAGCCTCACTCTTTGCAGATGAGAAGATACTTTATGTGGGAAACCCAAAAGACTCCACTCCAAAACTGCTAGAACTCATACAGGAATTCAGTAAAGTGTCAGGATACAAAATCAATGCACAGAAATCAGTTGCACTTCTATAATCCAACAACAAGACAGAAGAAAGAGAAATTAAGGAGTGAATCCCATTTACAATTGCACCCCAAACCATAAGATACCTAGGAATAAACTAACCAAAGAGAAAAGAATCTGTACTTAGAGAACTATAAAACACTCATGAAAGAAATTGAGGAAGACATGAAGAAATGGAAAAATGTTCCATGCTCATGGACTGGAAGAACAAATATGGTAAATATGTCTATGCTACATAGAGCAATCTACACATTTATACAATCCCTATCAAAATACCATCAAAAATTTTCAAAAACATAGCACAAATAATCCTAAAATTTATAGTGAACCAAAAAAGACCCTGAATAGCTAGACAAACGTTGAAAAAGAAAGCCAAAGTTGGTGGCATCACAATTCCAGACTTCAAACTCTATTACAAAGCTGATCATCAAGACAGTATGGTACCGGCACAAAAACAGACACATAGATCAATGAAACAGAATAGAGAGCCCAGAAATGGACCCTCAACCCTATCGTCAACTAATCTTTGACAAAGCAGGAAGAATATCCAATGGAAAAAAGACAGTCTGTTCAACAAATGGTGTTGAGAAAATCGGACAGCCACATGCAGGAGAATGGAAGTAGACCATTTCTTACACCACACACAAAAAGAGACTCAAAATGGATGAAAGGCCTCAGTGTGAGACAGGAATGCATCAAAGTCCTAGGGGAGAACACAGGCAGCAACGTCTTTGACCTCAGCCACAGCAAATTCCTCCTAGAAACATTGCCAAAGGCAAGGGAAGCAAAGGCAAGAATGAACTATTGGGACTTCATCAAGATTGAAAGCTTTCGCACAGCAAAGGAAACAGCCAGAAAAACCAAAAGACTACTGACAGAATGGGAGAAGGTATGTGCAAGTGACATATCAGATAAAGGGCTACTATCTAAAATTTATAATGAACTTATCAAACTCAACACCCAAAGAACAAATAATCCAATCAAAAAATCAGCAAAAGGCATAAACAGACTTTTCTGCAAAGACATCCCAATAGCCAACAGACACATGAGAAAGTGTTCAACATCACTCGGCTTCAGGGAAATACAAATCAAAACCACAGTAAGGAACCACCTCACGCCAGTCAGAATGGATAAAATTAAGAAGTCAGAAAACAACAGGTATTGGTGAGGATGTAGAAAAAGGCAAACCCTGCTACAATGTTGGTGGGAATGCAAGCTGGTGCAGCCACTCTGGAAAACATTATGGAGGTTCCTCAAAAAGTTGAAAATAGAGCTACCCTATGACCCAGCAATTGCACTACTGGGTATTTACCCTAAAGATACAAACGTAGTGATCTGAAGTAGCACGTGCACCTGAATGTTTATAGCAGCAATATCCACAATAGCCAAACTTTGGAAAGAGCCTAGATGTCCAACAACAGATGAATGGATAAGGAAGATGTTATATATATAACATCATATATATATATATATATATACATATATATATATATATATATTCCTCTGTGTCTTTTTTCTCAAATTCCTCATATCAGTTAGATCATATGATAGTTGTCTTCCTCTGATTGACTTATTTCGCTTAGCATAATACCCTCTAACCCCAATCACATCGTTGCAAATGGCAAGATTTTGTTTTGTTTTGTTTTGTTTTGTTTGATAGCTGCATAGTATCCCATTGTGATATATATGTATGTGTATATATATAATCACATATATATGACAGGCGGAGTCCTGCGGTGTGGCTCAGAAGTCCCCAATCTGGAGGGACACTGTCAGTGTGACTTTAATCCTATGGAGGCATTGTGAGCTGTATTAGAGACCCTGGAAGGCCCAGCAGTGTCAGTTCATGCCACTGGAGGGAGTGGTGAGCTCTGCCCTGACAGGCATGGTAATGTGGCTTGCAACCGCTGGAGGCAGTGTGAGCTGTAGTGGGTAACACGCCAGAAGAGGAGTCCGTAAAGTCTGTTGGCTCTGAGGGCAGTGGTGAGGTACTGGGTGATAAACCCTGAAAGTTGAGGCACTACAGCTTGTTTTTACAGGAGGGAGTGGTGAGCTGAAGACTCTCTGTTTCCCCAGGCCCAAGAGTGGTGGTTACAACCCCTGGAGCCAGGCCCCCACTCTGCATTGTGCCCCTTTTCCCCAGGTTTGCTGCTAATGTGCTGTGAGGATGGTTCAGGAGGGTCTTCCCGGTGGGGGTCTGGAAGGGGGGGTGGGAAACAAACCCGACTCCTGGTGCATTTGGAACTGATGAGTTGAGTGGAAGAGTATATTCACTTCTCCAAAAGGGACAAGAGCATTGGTCAGCTTTAGAAGGAAGTTAATGACCACTTAAGAAACAAGCGTGTGTCTCTCCTTCTCCCAGGAATCGGAGCAGGTGTGCAGGCTTTAGGTGGGAGGTGCCTGCTTATCCCCACCTGACAACCCTTCTTCACTCTGGCTCCACAAGACCTGGAAGTTTTGAAATCAGCATCTGAGTCAGTCATGAAGCTTGTTCCAGGATGTCAGCATTCAGAGAAAACAGCAGGCCCATTGGGCACAACGTCACAAGATGGGAAGTAAAACTTCTCTTTCACCCCACACCACCTGGGCTTTTCTCTTGTCTCCAGTGGAACCACCGAGTCACACTGAAGCAGCTGTCAGCAATCTAGAGTGGGTGCCAGAATTCCTGAGTTTCCCTGCAGGGAGCCCATGGCAGGGATCCCATTTTCTCTGTTTATTTCTGGCTTATGATGATATTTGGAACATCTCTTTCTTAGGCAATCCCTTGGATTTGAAAGGGAAGATGAGATTGACTCGGTGTGTGTTTTGAACATAGAATGTGTTCCTTCATGTAACAGTGTTTATTCCACTGGGCCTAGGCTGTGGTGGAATGTCAGGCATCCAGAGTTAGGTGGCTGTTTGTGGTCAGAGACTTGGAGGATGTCTTCTCCTTTGTCAAAGGTGATGTATCCTAATGGATTTGTCTTTTCATCCAAAGAGTTCCAATGCGGGCAGAGGGGAAATTCAAAATGATTCCAAGGAACCTTGTACAATTGAGAATGGAAGCTTGACTTTCTAAAAGTTTCACTCAATGGACCACCTAGATAGTTGAACATGCTGTACTTTCTCTGCAATTTCATGGATGGTGAAGTCAGAAAAAGAGTCTTTGGGAATTCTCCTGGATAGAGGCATTCTGGTGGCTTCAAGGGGCTTGGAGTCAGGAAACCTGGGGTGAATTTCTGTGGCTGCTTGCCTGACACTGGGTGAGTCAGGTTATCCCACAGGTTTTCCATTTCCTCCTTAGGAAATTGCTGGCAGGGAATATTCTGCTTAAAACAGAACCCACCTGCACTGTTGGTGGGCATGCGGGCTGTTGCAGCCACTCTGGAAAAGAGTATTGTGGTACCTCCAAAAGCTAAAATCTGAACAACCCTAGGATCCAGCAATTGCCCTCCTAGGTATTTCCCCAAAGGGCACAAAAATGCACATTCAATGGGGTACAAGTACCGTGATATTTACAGCAGCATTATCAACCATATTGAAGCAATGGAGGGAGTCCCAATGTCCATTCACTGATGAGTGATTTTTCTGAATGGAATAGAAACCAGCTTCAAAAAGAGTGAAATCTTACCATCTGCAAAGATGTGGATGGATCTAGAGTGGATTTATCTAAGCAAAATCAGTAAGAAAAGACCAATAGCCTATGACTTGACTCCTATGGAATTTCAGAAAGAAAACAAATGAACATAGTGAGGGGAGAAAGATAGGCCAATGAAGAAACAGACTCAACCTTAGAGCACAAGCCGAGGGTTGCTAGAGCGCAGGGGTGTGGGGGAAGGGTTAAATGCGTGATGGCTATTAGAAAGGGCACTTGTGATGAACTCTGGCTGTTCCATGCAGTGAGAAATCACAAAATCCTACCCCTGAAGCGAAGGAATTAACACTGCATGAAAACGAATTGGAATTGAAGTCAATGTAGAAAAGAAGACCATGTTCTACTTCATGAAGAGTGAGGTAATAATGGAGTGACTTTCGCTCTCCTGTTCTGTGGATAATCATTTTCAAACACATTGTGGTAGGATACACTAGTTTCTGATTGCATAAGGAGTCCTCATAAACCTCAATGAAAGATTCATGTACATGTTTCATTGAAATGTTACTTCCAGTTTGCCCAGGTACAAAGGCAAGTGGAGAGAAATATGGCAGAAGAGGAAAAGAGGTGTTAAGCATTCAGGAGGTAGTCTTATCCCTTTCTCATGAAAGCCTTGGGCCAGTGTGAATTTAGAAGAAGAAGGAGGGATCCCAGAGCTTTGCAGCAGACATGGGAGTTCCAGGTCTGCCTAGAGCTGACAGGGGTCCCTTAAGAGAGCTGAGCTAGGGACATGGCAGGCCTGAACTGCTGGTGCTGAGGTGGGTTCCCCAAGGGCCTGAGTTGAGGACGGGGTCAGGCGGCACATCAGGCTTCGGGTTTGTAGCCCGGGGGCTGTAAGACATGGGGGAGTGCTCAGGGGAGCATGCAGGTTTCTCCAGCTCTGAGGGTTCTGTGCAGCTCCAAATGGACTGGTTTCCTGCAGGTGGCAGGCAGACTCCAATGGTATGGCTTCACGGTTTCCCAAGCAGCTGGCGCTAAGGCGGGCTCCCCTTGGGGCTGTTGTGGGCATGCATCCAGCAGTGCACCAGAATCTGTGTTTGTGGCCAGGGGGTGCACCAATAGTGGTGGTGGCTGTAGGGGGGCATCCAGGTTTCTCCCTCTCTGAGGGTTCTGCACAGCTCCAAACAGCACGGTTTCCTCCCGCTTGGTAGGCTGAGTCCTGGGGTGTCACTCAGGGGTCCTTAATCTAGGGGACATGGAGGCCAGGCTTCTTGGGATGGAAGCCTGAAAACCTTAACTAGGGTTAGGGCCTAGGGGCATGGTAGATCCGATATGCCGGTGCTGAGGCAGGCTCCCTGGTGGGCTGAGTTGAGGGCAGGCACCAGGTGGCATGACAGATGCCAGGTTTGTGTCTGGGGCACCACAGAACCTGGGGGTGCCTTAGGTAACATGCAGGTTTCTCCTGCTCTGAGGGTTCTGCCCAACTCCAAACAGCACCATTTCACTCTGGGCAGCAGGTGGAGTCCTGGGGTGAGTCTCAGGGATCCTTAATCTAGCAGGTTTGGGGCACACACCTTTGGGCATGGAAGCCTGCATATCCCACATAGGGTTAGGGTTAGGGCCTAGGGGCACGGCATGCCTGATCTGTGGGTGCTGAGGCGGGCTCCCCCTGGGGCTGAGTTGTGGGCATGCATCCAGTGGCACACCAGATCCAGGTTTCTGGCCAGGGGGGCTGCCAATTTTGGGGGTGGCTTTAGTGGGGCATATAGAATTCTCCCTCTCTGAGGGTTCGGCGCAGTTCCAAATGGCACCATTTTACCCTAGGTGGATGTCGGAGGTCCAGCCTGAGTCTCAGGGGTCCCCAGTTTGGCGCACTTTGGGCCAGGCCTCTGGGAACAAAAGCCTGGCCACACCATGTAGGGTTATGGTTAGGGCCTAGTGGCATGGAAGGCCAGATCTGCTGGCACTGAGGTGGGCTCCCTCAGGTCTGAGTCAAGGACGTGGATCAGGAAGCGCATCATGCTCTGAGTCTGTGGCCAGTGGAAGCTGCTGAATGTGGGGATGGCCTTGGGGAGGCATGCGGGTTTCTCCCCGTCTAAGGGATCTGCGCAGCTGATCCCTTAGACGGGGTTTCCTCCTCGGTGGCAGGCGGACTCCTGGGCTGTGGTTCCAGCCTCTCCAATGTGGAGAGCTCAGGGGACAGCCCCTTGGGGATAGAAGCCTGAAAACCCAGCCGAGGGTTAGGATGAGGGCCTAGGGCATAGCAGGCCCAATCTGCCAGTGCTGGGACGGGTAACCCGGGGGGGCTGAGTAGAGGAAGTGGTTGGCCACACGTGCGCCTGGCTTGTAGTGGACTTTCTCACAAGGTTCTGGCTGCAACAATTTGGGACCCCAGGTCAGGCCCAGGAGGAGACCCTGCCAGACCCCCACCACTGGATTCAAGTTAGCCAGGGGATTCCCGGCCAATTCTCACGAGCTTTCTGCCCAAGTCAATATCAATTTGGGCAGAAAACTTGTGAGAATTGGCCGGTGTTGGTTGACGATTCAGGCTGCTCTGGTACCTGCTGTCTAGAGCACTTTCTGGCTAGGTGGGTGTCCCGACCATCTGGAAACAAGGGCCAGGATGATGCAGCTCCCCTGAGGGTCCCCACCCAGGGGATCTTTCTGGGAGGCAGAGTTGAGGGAGGGGGCCTGGCTGAGCATCAGACTCCATCTTTGTGGCTCGGTGGGGCTCCAAATGTGGAGGTGGCCTCAGGGGAGGCATGCAGGTTTCTCCTGCTCTGAGGGTTTTGCGCAGCTCAAATGATGTGGTTTCCTCCTGGGTGGCAGGTGGAGTCCTGGTGTGTGGTTCAGGGGTCCCCAATCTGGAGGGATTCACAGCCAGGTCTCTGGGTACAGAAGCCAGAAAACACAACCTAGGGTTAGGGTTAGGAACTAGGGGCATAGCAGGCCAAATCTGCTATGCTCAGGCAGGATCCATGGGGTGCTAAGTTGAGGACAGGAGTCAGGTGGCTCGTCAGGCTCTGGGTGTGGCCAGGGGACACTGCCAAAGGTGGTGGTGTCCTCAGGGAGGCATGTGGGTTTCTCCCAGTCTGAGGGTTTTGTGCAGCTCTGAATGGCATGATCTCCTCCTGGGTTGCAGGAAGACTCCTTGGGTGTATCTCCTGGGTCCTCAATCAGGAGGGCTCAGGGGACAGGCCCCTGGGGACAGAAGCCTGAAACCCAACCGAGAGTTATCATTAGGGCCTCGGGGCATGGCAGGCCCCATCCACCAGTGCTGGGATGGGTGCCCCAGGGGGCTGAGGGTGGTTTTGGCCACATGTGAGTGTGGCTTGCAGAGGGCTTTCTCACGTGATTCGGGCTGCGACCACTCGGGACCCCTGGCCAGTCCCAGGCAGTGGGACTACGGGCCTGTGCCACCGGAAATGAGTTCCCCAGGGGCTTTCCAGCCAATTCTCATCTCACAATCTTTGTGCCCAAATCAATATTGATATTGATTTGGGCAGAAAGATCATGAGACTTGGCTGGCATTGGGTGGCAATTCCAGCCACGCTGGCACCAGCGGTCTAGAGTGCTTTCTCACTAGGTGGGTACATGTCAGGGCCATCCAGGAACATGGGCCAGGTTCATGCAGCTCCCCCAAGGGACCCTGTCCAGGGGAGCATTTCGGGGGAAGAATTGAGGGAGTGGGTCCAGCTGAGAGTCAGCCTCCATGTTTGTGGCCTGGTGGGTCGCCGAAGGTGGGGGTGGGTTTGAGGGGGCATGCAGGTTTCTCCTGCTCTGAGGGTTTTGCACAGCTCTGAATGGCACAGTTTCCTCCTGGGTGGCAGGCAGAGTCCTGGGGTGTGGCTCAGTGGTCCCCAATCTGGAGGGCTTGGGGGCCAGGTCTCTCGGGAAAGAAGCCTGAAATCCCAACCTAGGGTTAGGGTTAGGGTGTATGGGCATAGCAGGCCCAATCTGCCAGCACTGAGGTGGGATCCCCAGGGGGCTGAGTGAAGGACTGGGGTCAGGTGGCATATCAGGCTCCAAGTTTTGTGGCCAGGGGGGCCGCTGCAAGTGGGGGTGGCCTCAGGGAGGCATGTGGGTTTCTCCCAGTCTGAGAGTTCTGCACAGCTCCGAATGGCATGGTTTCCTAGTGGGTGGCAGGCAGATTCCTAGCATTTGGCTCCGGAGTCCCTAATCTGGAGAGATTGGGGGACAGGCCCCTGGGGACGGAAGCCCGAAAACCCAACTGAGGTTTAGGGTCAGGGCCTAGGGGCATGGCAGGCCTGATCTGCCAGCACTGGGGAAGGGACCCCAGGGGGCTAAGTAGTGGGATGGGTTGGCCACACGTGTGCCTGGCTCATAGAGGGCTTTCTCACAGGGTCCAGGCTGCGACCACTCAGGACCCTGTGCCAGGCCAGGCGATGGCCCTATGGGACCGTGCCACCCAAAGCGAGTTCACCGGGCGTTTTCTTGCCAATTCTCATGAGCTTTCTGCCCGTATTGATATCGATTTGGGCAGAAAGCTCATGAGAATTGGACAGCGTTGGGCAGTGAGTCGGGTCGCACTCTTGTCCACTGTCTAGAGCACTTTCTCGCTAGGTGCATGTCATGGCTATCCTGGAACATGGGCTGGTCCTATGTGCCCCCCCACGCAGGGCCCCTACCCACGGGAGCTTTCTAGAGGCAAAGTTGAGGGAGGGGGTCTGGCTGAGCGTCAGCCTCCATGTTTGTGGCCCAGTGGGTTGTTGAGGGTGGAGAGGGACTCAAGAGGGGCATGCACGTTTCTCCCGCTCTGAGGCTTTTGCGCAAATCCGGATGGCACGGTTTCCTCCTGAGTGGTAGGTGGAGTCCTGGGGTGTGGCTCAGGGCTCCCCAATCTGGAGGGCTTGGGGGACAGGTCCCTGGGGATGGAAGCCTGAAAACCCAACTGAGGGATAGGGTGAGGGCCTAGGGGTCTGGCAGGTCCGATCCACCAGCGCTGGGGCACACACCCCAGGAGACTGATTAGTGGGAGGCATTGGCCTTATGTGTGCCTGGCTCATATGGGCTTTCTTATAGGATTTGGGGCGTGACCACTCGGCAGCCCTGCAGGCCTGTGCCACCAGAAGTTGAGTTCCCTGGGGATTTTCCGGCCAATTCTCATGAGCTTTCTGCCCAAATCGATAGCAATTTGGCCCAAAAACTCGTGAGAAATAGCTGACCTTGTGCTTCCATTTGGGCCGCGTGCGTGCCAAATGCTTGGAATGCTTTCTTGCTAGGTGTGTGTTGCAACCATCCGGGACCACGGGCTGGGCCCATGCGGCTCCCCTGAGGGCTCCCATGGAGACAAGCTCCCTTGGGGGCAGAGTTGATGGAGAGGTTAAGGCTGACCATCGGGCTCTGGATTTGTGGCCGGGGGTTGGGGGAGCCCTGAAAGCGGGGTTGGCCTTAGGAGGCGTGCAGGTTTCTCTCACTTTGAGGGTTCTATGCATCTCTGAATGGCATGGTTTTCTCCTGGCTGGCAGGCAGAGTCCTGTGGTGTGACTCAGGGGTCCCCAATCTGGAGGGCTTTGGGGCCATACCTCTGGGGACAGAAGCCTGAAAATCCAACCTAGGGTTTGAGTTAGGGCCTAGGGGAATGGCAGGCTTGGCCTGCCTGCACTGAGGTGGTATTCCCCAGGCGGCTGAGTTGAGGGTGGGGGTCAGTCGGTGCATCAGGCTCCGGGTTTGTGGCCAGGGGGGCCACCGAAGGTGGGGGTTCCCTCAGGCGGGGCATGCAGTTTCCTCCTGCTCTGAAAGTTCTTTGCAGCTCCAAACAGAGTTTCCTCCTGGGTGGCAGGCGGACTCCTGGTGTATGGCTCTGGGGTCCCCAATCTGGAGGGCTTGGGCGCCAGGCCTCTGGGGACAGAAGCCTGAAAACCCAACCTAGGGTTAGGGTTAGGGCCTCGGGGTATGGCAGGCCCGATCTTCCAGCACTGATGTGGGTTCCCCAGGCGACTGAGTAGAGGGTGGGGTTGGCCAGTGTTCTGAGACAATTCATGCCACTCGTGTGTCTGGCATTTAGAGCACTTTCTCACAGGGTTCAGGCAGCGAACACTCAGAGGACCGCGGGCCTGGCCTGGGTGGTTCCCGTGAAGCGCCCAGCACTGGAAACAAGTTGGCTGGGGGTTTCTAGCAATTTCACGACTTCTGCCCACTCAATATTGTTCTCTTGAAGTCAGAGTATTAGTTGTTCTGAGGAGACCTTGATACCCTAGTGTTAAGTGATCAGCCATAACTAACGTGAGTAATCTACTTCTTATAGCAGGAAGAAACATTAAAATAGTACAACATATTTACTAACTAAACTCCATACTTTAATAAAAACCTTGGCAATTTGTTGTTGTTGTTGTTGTTAAAGAATTTATTTATTTGAGAGAGGTAGATAGCATGAGAGAGCATGAGGGGAAGTCAGAGGGAATAGCAGACTCCCCGTGCGGCTGGGAGCCTGATGTGGGACTCGATCCCAGGACTCTGGGATCACGACCTGAGCCCAAGGCAGTTGCCCAACCGAGCCACCCATGCACCCTTTGGCAAGATTCTTAATATTTTTTAAAATCATGGCTGTCACTTTGTTTATTCTCTATATCTATTCCTAAAAGTATGTTGGCTTATATTAAGACAGAATTTTATATTCTTTCATCTTTATTCTATATTGCACTTTACTCATTTAATTGTAGGATTATTAATTAAGGAAAAGTTCTGATCAAAACTTACCAGTAATTCCATCCACATTACACTTGAATTAAAGAATATAGAAAAAATATTTTTTCATTAATATTACCAGGCATATCAACAGTGTGATTTATTTTTAGTTATGTAATGAAAAAAATACTTGGGTGTAGATTTTTTTCAAAAATGATAACCATGACATGATGAAATGGTCATTAAAATATCTCTAGATTTTGCTTTTTTATAAAAATCAGTATTTAGGATTTCACAGTGAAGAGGTCCTAAATTCTTCATACATGAAATTATATAAAAATAGAAGACATAGACATCTTTAACTCTTTAATCCTTTGATTAAGCAGCAAGCATATCACTCTTCCAGGCCAAACACTGCTTAAACAAAAAAGAAAATTAATGACGTGCAAAATATTTACAAAATATGCAAAGCACACAATAAGACATCTCACTATATACATGTGTCATATTACTAATAAAGCTCAGATTTTTTTACTGTGTGCTCTAGTGTACGTAAATCAAATCACAGCACATCCCTCAGATACAGCATCTTGGCCCATGGCTGGGATAGAACAGATTTTTAAATATATCATAATATACTTAACAGCTGGACAGATGCTGGTGCTGACCAACATACTGACTTGTCCCACACACTGTATACTGAAGATCTACTGACAAGAGACAAGACAATAAAAGCCATATAGTATGCACATATGCAAGACAATCTAAGTACATTAAAAAAATGCTTTAGATATTTTAAGATATATAACTGCCCCCCCCAGTGGCTTTTAAAGTAAAAATAAGTATAAATTCCTGAATATTAAGAATTTTAAATCAGATTTTTATCTAGTTACAATCCAGGGGCAGGAACTTTTTAAGATGATCCAATGAGAAAGACAAGACACACCCTGGAAAAAGTTTGTGCCAGAACATAAGGTCCTTATGAAGAGCAGAGCTCTAAACTTTAAAATTAAAACTAATCAATGAATTTAAATCTAATAGCTCCTTAAGGCGTTAGAGCCAATGGTAGGAACTATTTTTCCAATATTGGGAATATAGGACTTCTCAAAACATAAATCAAGGGCCTTAGATGTTGACTATTTCGTGAAGTAGTTCTAGATCTGATGAGAATATAAATGTGCAAACATTTAGCCTTAAGTTCCACTAGTATAGTAATCTAAGTGATCTCTTTGCACAAGTCATGATTCCAATATGAAATCGCTGTATCAAAAATATTAGTAACACATTGTTGAAATACTATTACTTGTAAAATATTCTTTGTAGGTGCTTAATGATTTATGTGTTCAATTAAGACTTGAGATGTTTTCGCTTCTTATAAAAAAGGGGTCTCAGCATTTTAAGTTAACAGCACAATTGTGACAATATACTGATGCATCTTTAGGTAACACAGAACAAATTCTTCAATTTATTTTATGAAATAGTGTTGATGATTTAACCCTAAACCATACCCACAAGCACAGGTCGGCTGCAAGGAATACACAAATGTATCCAAATAGTACAATAGAGATTTATCAAGAAAACATCCTTTATATTAAATGCAGACCATATTAATAAGTATGAGGGCAATTTTAAGTCAGAACCTAAACACAAAAAGGGTATTGTAAATAAATGCTTCCATAACTATCACTATCTCCACGTAACTGACAAAATATAATTCTCTTCTAAAGTCCCCAAATATAGGCAACTACTAGTTAAAAGCAGATAGCATTTTAAAAAATCAAAATTAACTCCATTTTCAAGGAACTTAAAGACACTGTACTTCAACAAATCTGTATGTAAAATTATCACGCTGATCCTCTTATTACTTATAGATGACAGGTCAATGACCTTTAAGCAAGGACTTTGCACTAGGACCCTAAAGTGTATGTTAAAGGGTTAGTAGGTTCAGTACATTCTTTGTGGTTTCATATAATTGCTTTGCAATTGATTAAATTGCTTTCTTTTAAAGGAATATATTAAAATTCCTTTAGAAAAAAAAGCAAGATATTTTGAAAAAAGGGATACGCACTATAATTTTTTAAATATGCATTAGATGAACACATGTCAAAATCTGAAATGCAGGCTATTTATTCTTGTACTCCTAACATAGGAAAATGTTGTTAAAAATTAAATTAAGGAAGAAAGAAAAAAAGTCAAACATCCTTAAGAAACTTAAGGAGTTTTCACAATTCCTAAGTCAGTATGTCTGTACTAAGAGCCTTGACTATGAAGAGCAGAAATATAATCTCAATAAAATAAATATGGTAAAAACAAAACAAAAAAAAATCTATATACTTTCTTAAGTATATAGAATACTTAATCTCCTTTTGTTCCTTTTATGAGATCATGTCGCTGAACATATACTCTAGAAAGGAGGCTAACTGTAGGCTTTTTGTTGTATAACATTTGGTTTGGTTGCACAAACCAAAAAATGTCCTAGACATCCACTTATGCTAGCCCCCTGCCACAGAACTAGTTCACAGCCTCAGTATCAAGGAGGACTGTTCTCTTTTGCATCAGTCTGATGAGCACTGGTCTAATGATGGGGTGAAGAGTTACTGTAGCTCTGTCCAGTTTAATTTTAGTGCAGTGAGGACTGTGAATCTGTCTGAATTCCAATAAGTGACGGTGGCTGTTGACCACCAACCGTGGACAACACTGGTCTTGGGTTTAGACGGGGCGGCAGAGAATTAGCAGGGCGAATGAGAGGTGGTGGAGGCTGATTTAAAGTTGGCCGGGGCTGAATGAACCGAGCCTGCTGCTGGAGTGGAGGAGGCTGCCGGTGAAGAGCAGGGGCAGCAGGCAGTGTTGGACGAAGAAGTGGTGGAGGCTGGTTCAGAGTGGCAATGGGGGCTGTTGGTGTTGGAGTGGATGATGGGGCAGGAGGTGATGGACCCAGAGTCCGAGGAGCCTGTGGGGTCTGTGCCTAGAGGTGAGGAAACAAAAATACATGTATGAGATGAGCGTTCCTAATGAACTGAATACAATATAGTTTGGGCTGTCACAGGAAAAACAAAACAAATCAAAACAAAACAAAAACATAACACCAATGTTTTTTGGAAGCACAAGCTTCTTTTATTTTAAACAAAACAAAACAAAAAACCAAAAACTGAAAAAGCAATGAAGCTACCAAACAGGCATCTTTATTAGTAATCAGCTTAACACTGGAAATAAAAATAAGACTATGAAAGAACAATACACTCTCCATTCTTCTAGGATCAGAACTTAGCATGTCATTAGGACTTAAGAGTCACGAGAGAGGCACCACTGAGTAAGTGTATTGTCAACCTTTCATGCTCATTTAGCTAGTCCTCTGAGAAATTAACCTTACAGAACACCACACAAAATGATGATTCCTCAACTTATATTAGCTCAAATTCCATACACAAACACACCTCCTCTTCTTCATCAGTGCTCTTCCCTGATGGCACATTAGAAGCACTTTTTGTCTCCTCCCCTAAAGTAGAAGCATCACCATTAGAAGCCTGGGTTCCTTGTTCTGCTTCCCACTCCTGCAATACCTCCTCTAAGTTAAACCGACGCCTGTAGTTTACAAAGAAGTTCTTCACTTGGCCAACAGTCTTGTTGCCAATTACATCTGCAATAGCTTGAAAATCTTTACCATATTTGCGGACACCTGGAAGGCAAAGTAAATAATACACCTGTGAAGGATCAATAAGGAGAGCTGTGTGTCCTATACATCATGCACACACAAAAGATACCAGCAATGAAAATCCTTTCTCATAAACTCTGCTCATTTCTCAATTCTGAGATAGAGACTAAGATATCAGGGTCACAGATGAAAGCTATCAATTATGTCATTTCAGCGAGCCAGCCACTTGCCTTCAACTGAACAATCAGAAACTTACCATTTTTTACATACTCAGTTATTTTCTCCAATCCTCTCTTGAACTCTCAAATACAGTCCATTTATTGTAAAGCATTGAATTCTTTGTTCCATCCTCAATTCCACATTCATTTATTTCCCTAGTAGCCAGTCACCTAAATTTGAGCAACACCGTTTGTAAACAAAACTGAATGGGAATGAGCCATCTGTTTTATCCCCTCAATGGATTGAGTGGGTGGTCTTAGAGTTCCCCCATTAAGAAAAGCATCATAATTTTGGTCTTAATACCAGCTTCAATTGGTTTTCTTGCCTAATGTCACCAGGGCACCAATGAATAGAAATGAGGTAAGAATTGAAACATAAAAAAGAGAATCATGACAATGTGATTGGGCAAAAAAAGGGAAACTATTTTTTGGAATTAGTTGGATATCAACTCCTTTAACAATTTCAAAGACTGTATATGAGGAGGAGTCTTAGCTGTACTTTATAGCCTTAAGAGTAAGGTTACAGTAGTGACTACATGTACTTGTGTTTATCATCACTACCTTAAATTTAATGACTGTACATTCAGTTATTTGAGAACCTAACTTTTTGTAATGGAAATTTTATTGGAATGAAAGATTGATATTTGATTTATGAACCTGGGATAGTCAATTATACTACAGAATTTGGAATGACTTTATATGATCAGATGGATAATAAACTGCTCTTAAGGGAATTCTAAAACGACGTTCACTGACTCATCATTTAACTCAAAATATAGAAAGTGTCAAAAGTGTTGACTTTACAATTTCATAACTGTTTAAAATACCAGAAAACACTCATTAATTAGAGATGAGAAAGGAAAAAAAATGATACTTATGATACTAAAGTCTATAATATAACCTAAGCAACCAGAATCATGGGAATTTAAATAAATTCAATATGTATACAATCATAGATGAGAGAATAATATAAGGGTATGTTAACACTTCAGGAGAAATGCTAGATTCATATCTTACAGATACCAAATTACCTTAAAGCATCATCATGATATGACAAAATTCTTGTTTTTAATTTCTGCCTTTATTTTATATAGAGAATTTGGGAATGAGTAATCTCTTGCTTATATTCAACTAGCCAGGCTTGACTATGGGGAGTGCTTTTATCTTAACAGCATTTTGGGCAGGAGGTTTGACATTAAGCTATAATGATTTTTACTACAGAGTTTGCGGTCTGTAAACTGTGCTCATCTGCTCTGTTCTCAAAGGGAAAGACATACGCATGATAATAAATTATGGCACATTATTTACATTATTTAGCAACATAAGTTCTTTTTAAATCCATAAGCTGATTTTCAGTTCAAACTCCATAACTGAGTAAAAATTCTAAGGGTGACCAAGTTCCACTAATTCCATATCTGCAATAAAAATCCAAGGTTATTTCATATCAGGAATTATTGCTATATATTCAAGTACTTCTCTACTACTTATATTCTGGAAAATAACAACTCATTTGAGATTGCTGTACTGAAAAATAACTCCTAATTAGAAATCAGACACAGAGTTCTATCGATGTACTATTTTTTACAAGGAATATGTAATTTATATTCTAGAAATGACCAAATCTACTGAATACATGAGTTTGGAAATGAAAACTTCAAATAAATCTAAGATTAGTTCTTCTGCATTATAGCAAGAAGTCACAATAAGATGGACTCCAAATACGAAGACATTACAATCCTCAGAACACCTATTTGTTTAGCAAAATATATAACAAAACCTACCAGTAAGTTGTCCCCATGTCTGATTCCATTTTATTTTCTCTTGTTTAAGGGACTTTATCTTGTTAGCAACATTGCTGCAATTCCAGAATTACAGACCCCCCAAATATAAACTACTTCCTATTGGAACCTTAGTTTTCCCAGATACTCTGAATGTCAAGGATTTTTTCTAAGTCACCTAGGTTCTGAGTCACCCAGGTATGTTTATCATTAACTGATGTATGCCATATAAACTACTTGGTAAAATCTCAAGGCTCAGACCATACTGCAGACTTCTGTCGTCTGGTTGAGGATCCCACTGGTGTCCCAAGAACAAGCAGGCCTTCGGGGATGTTAATGTGCTCAGCCTGCAGGGTGGCAGGGCAGGGTCTGGAATAGCTAGAGCTCCTTGACAGTTGTTTCTGGACAAGAGCAGTCTCATCCATTTGCCCCAGTGTGTTGTGACAAATTTCATAATTTTTTCTATATGCCATGAGGTGAGAAAAGTTGGGAAGTACTGTCCTATGAAATAAAATGCTCAGTGTACAGGAAGTGCTCAGGAAATAGGATTGACTTTTCTTCCCCAAACCACAAGAGTCACATATACCTAACTTCTTTATCACCTTCACACTTCCCATGATGCTGATTCAACAGCATATTTTGTTTAGAAGGTGGAATTCTTAATTCTATACTGTGGCTGATAACTAGGTAAATTCTAGTGAAATACCAACTGAAGACTTAACTGGAACAGCTCTTTCAGAAGAATCCCTAGCTAGGCTTCTGGAGGAAAACCTAGCAGGGGTAGCAATGCAGAGCAACTCACTTTAACAACCCAGGACATCAGAGCTTACTTTAGTTCCAATTTGTACCTGCAAGAAGGGTGGTCTACTGTTTTTCATAATTTATAGTAAGTAAGGCCATCTGATTGCTTTATCAGCAAGGCTGAGAATCAACATAGTGATTAAATCTCTTTCTCTTCCTGAAGATGTAATAAAAGGGTTAGGTCCATTTGAACCATGGTTTTAAATTAAACTTCTCAGCTTGGGGCAAAAGGTCAGTTTTTAAAGGTTAGTAGAATGAAATTTTAGAAAATCCTGGAAGAGTTAAACTGTAAATCTCCCAAGAAGAGCAAAAAGTGTTTTCAATCAAATTTTGAAAGTTACAATCAAACAACTTGGCTTCTTATGCTGGAAGATGATACCTTATAATCTTTAACATACACTTTTAAAATTTTGTTTGGGAATTAGTATAAAGTCACATTTTATAAAAGCCCACATTTCCCAAACAGTATTCTTCATCCTGCCCAAAACAAAAACAAAAACAAAAAACACACACACACACACACATTCATATTTTTAAAAATTTGGCTAGTAAGACTGTAACTTCAGGAGCATTTGTAGCATGGTGTTTTCCAACTCTGGACATGAACAGAAGGCTTTTTTCTTTTTTTTTCCTGACACAGAAGGGATATATCTGCTTTTGGTATGTTCAAAAAGTTATTTTGGGGCGCCTGGGTGGCTCAGTGGGTTAGGCCGCTGCCTTCAGCTCAGGTCATGATCTCAGGGCCCTGGGATCGAGTCCCGCATCGGGCTCTCTGCTCGGCAGGGAGCCTGCTTCCCTCTCTCTCTCTCTCTGCCTGCCTCTCTGTCTACTTGTGATCTCTCTCTGTCAAATAAATAAATAAAATCTTTAAAAAAAAAAAAAAGTTATTTTTAAAAATCTGATTTGGGGAGTGCCTGGGTGGCTCAGTGGGTTAAAGCCTCTGCCTTTGGCTCAGGTCATGATCCCAGGGTCCTGGGACTGAGCCCCACATCGGGCTCTCTGCTTGGCGGGAGCCTGCTTCCTCCTCTCTCTCTGCCTGCCTCTCTGCCTACTTGTGATCGCTTTCTCTCTGTCAAATAAATAAATAAATAAATCTTTAAAAATAAATAAATAAAATAAAATCTGATTTGGGGCTACCCCCTACCCAAAAAAGTAAAAACATAGTGGCAAGCTGCTTCTAAACAGTAAATTTTGGGGGGGCATTGTTTCCTGCTTCTCATATAACAGTATTTCTTAAAGTGAGCATGTACTTAGTATAACCAGGAAATCTATTTTTGAAATAAGAACACAGTGACATCTAGAAACTCCAGAGATGTGGTTCTTCCCAATCAATAAGAGCTTAATTTTAAACTCAAACCATTTGGGAACATGCATTTCTTTCTACCTCCTGTAAATCTCTTCAAGAATTCATATTAAAGTAAAAAAAAAAAAAAAATCAACAGCAGTGGGACAGTGAATGGGGCATCCAGGTAAGGGCTAAAAGTAAAAATCACATATTCTCTTTCTAATATCTAGCTTTTCTCTTCCAAGTCTTGTGTTCCCATCATACTTGTTATAAGTTAAATTCCATCACAAAGATGCTAGAAATTTCGAATCATGAATTATCTGAAGCAAGTGTATCAGAGAGCTGACAATTATACTTCTGGGTCTCCATTCTTATGATACCTGTTATAATAGAAGAAACTCTCTAAAGCAAATGAGTGTTTTTTCAATGGAAAAATATGAACCTCCTGATCTCCACTTCCTTTTGATTGTTCGTGTACTGGTTTACAATCCCTATGTTTTAATCAAGTGCCAAATCTTTCTCCCCTCCTTAGGAACCATTCTAGCTTTTTTCTTAACGTATGAGATAAAATTAGAAAGAAAACAGTTTCTAGGCTTGCAACCTAAAAATGAATGAAATGTATAAACTACAGGAAAAGAAGGTAACATTTAACTGTGAAAGCATAACTGACTTGAATGTATTGCTGTCACTTACTGTTTCATAAGAGAAGGCAGACAATATGGCGAAAAAACTAAACTAAAAAAAAAAGCTAAACTAAAAATTAAAGCTGATATCTTGATAAAACTGGAAAAGTTTCTTGTTGTTTACCCTAAAATAGCACTAATATTTTATTAGAGAGTGTATTATTTTTTAGCACAAATGATTATGAAATAAATACATTTAAGAGAAGGCCAAAAATAAATATTGTTTACCAGGCTTCTGCCCCTCTAAACTTTGAAGAGTCAATGTTTTGTACTATCATTTAAATGTATTATTTTTTCAAAATATTAATTTGAAAATATTGTTTCATTTTACATGAAAAAAATACACCCAGAATCTCATTTTTTTCTTAATTCTTGCTAAATAAGAAATGTTTATCATATGAATAGCAAGATTGATTTTGGGGTAATTTCTAAAAGCACTACAAATTAGAAAAGATATATTTATATGTATGATACAAGCTACAAACAGAGATATCTTCATTAACACATATTGTGAAGACTATAATTACTCGCCTGTTAACCTATCTGTTATAATAGAAAACTCAGATACTTAAGACTGGCACAGATTACTGAAAGTATAGAAATACGATTCTTAACAAGTACTTTTCAGAGAGAGGTTTAAATTAGGCACATTTATAACATCCTACCTGGGGACTCTTGCAGAATGTTAATGAAGTTATAACATAGCTAAAACTAAAATTCAGAACTAAAATTAATATAATAAAGTGACAGAGTACACAAGTACAAACATTCCTGTTTTGGTCTGGGCATGATTCTCACCCTTCCAAATAAGGGAGAAAGAAGGAAAAATAATTTTTTATTTATTTAAATATTTATTATTAGAATAACACTTATTTAAATAGTTATTATTTAAATGGTAGTATTTAGTTAACAACAGTATTAAGTAGATGGGGGAAAAAAGGGGGAAATATATATATTTGAGCCCTAGGAAATGATCCTAATATTGTATGTGGTTTTAAAAGAGTTACAATAAAAAAGTTTAAAAGTAAAATTGTAAGTGTCACTAATGACACTAGAGTATGTATTTCTCTCTTCAGGTCACTCTAATAGTCAACTATGAGCAAGATTTCAAAAGGCATTTAACAAATGAGTGTTAAATCAGAATATATACAGAATATGTCTTAAATATAAAGTGCTTATAAAATAAAATGTTACTATCAAAACTTACATGATCTACCGTTTTGTAAAACTGAAACAGTGATAATAATACCATATAAAGTTTATCACAAATAAAGATTAAAGAGAAGAAAAAACAACTGCCTGCTAAGATAGGTATTTCTGGACAGCAAACTACATATTAAAATAAAAACTGCAGTTATGTCCCTTAACACTGAGATTCAGGTACATGTGACATTACTATAGATTATATTGTTTATAAGACACACTTCTGAGAATTATATAAATGTGTGGGCCCATTAGCAAAAATGGCACTTTTTAGTTTTCCCTAAAATAACTATTTTGGACACAAATAGCTCTATATTGTTTTATTTTATGTAATAAACCCCCTTCCCAGAAGAAAAAAAAAAAATCCTAAAAAACCCAAAGTGAAACAAAAATTTCACATATAGAGTTAAAATAAAGCCAGTAACATATCAAGAAAGTACCTTCAAAATCCAAAGACCATGTATATTTCTGTACAAATTACTTTCTAAAGGTGCATAAGAATATTGAATATATCTCAACAGGGAGGAAATGTTTGATTATATCCATAAATATTCTTTTAATATTTATAAACTGAGATAATGTCCACATATACAGCTCAAATTATACATGTAAATCTTGCCATTGTCCCTTCCCCTGAATGCAGCTCAGCATAATATTCGAACTAGACATAAGATTCCATGGTAGTGCTGCAGAACAATCCTGAATGCTCTAGAAACATTAGCCCAGATTTTCCTAAATGAGTCTCTTCAGAAAATCGTTTCACTGGGATAATTTTCATATTAGAGTACAAGATTGATATACTAACTTTTATGCAACTGAAATACTGGAAATCAGGGTTAAATTCTACAGGCTACACACACACACACACACACACACACACACACACACACACACACACACACGGCGTTACACCTATAAAAGCAATGCTTCCCCAAATAACTATGTTAGAGCTCAAAGTCATAGATCTAAACATGAAACAGCCCCTGAAAATACCAGCTGTTTTGTTGTTGTTGTTGTTTTTATTAACAGGGAGCTTGTACTCATGGCCCTAAGATCCAGTCACACGCTCTACCAACTAGGCCAACCAGACGCCCCTACTCATTTTTTACTCTAAATTTTAAACAGTTACTAATTTTAAAACAGCTATTATTGAGCATTATAAACTAATTAAACTTTGTTCTCATTCAGAAACAGTTCCACAATTACAGATGTGCTCAATGCACACTCCACCACCCTGCTACCATAGGATCAAGTATTTATTCTGTTCATGAAATGACTGTTTTGGGCTGTATAGGCCAACGAGAAGGCTGCCATCATTCTGATGGCACTGTCCTGTGACAGTTTCTAATCACACTGGTAGGGTAATTCTCACTCACTCTAGTCCAAACTGCCGAGTCCTCTATTAATCAATCTTTAATTACATTATCCTCACATCCAAATGATAACCTTCACATCCTTTTTGAGTTAAGTATGTTCTCTGTGTTTGAATAATTAGAAATATTTTTCAAAGTATAGTTATATGTTTCACAGGGGCCCAACTCACATATAGTTAACTACTATAACCTACTATATATATAACCTACTATATATCTAGGTAACTAGATAAAAAAAGCTATTAGTACTCAATACAAGGAGAGCTCAGGCAGGAAAAACCAAATTGTAGACCAAACTTATAATTACACGATCAGTCCTGCAGATAGTTTATCTTGAATGAAAAAGAAAAAACAACAAAAAAACAAAAACAACTACAACACTGAATAAAAAATATAAAGTTGGCCCTTCCTTAAGTAATTCGAACATGAGAAAATCCAATCTACAAAGTGCTCTGCCATATAATTCAACAAAGCATTCTAGTTATATTAGTGCATTTAAAAGGCTTTATGTATATTTTTCAGTGTATTTCTTAACTCTCTTATTATTTATATATATATAATATAAATATACATGTATTTATTTTTAAAGCCAAGTTTCTAAACATTCAGTGGCACATCTCTTAAGATACACTGAAAGTGAAGTATATCATTAATATTTTCAGTACCTGACATTTATCATACAGAGAAACACTATTATACAGAACAATTGGATAAACCAGAAACACGTAATAGTTTATGCTTTTAATGATGAGGGTTATCAATGACTAATATAGTAAGAATGAACCCAACTGCAGGAAAACTGAAGCAAAGGCACACAGAGACCATATGACTTGTTCGAGCTTGTCATCACCATCATTAAGGCTGAGAATGTGTTAAGTGCTGTACAGGACCCAAAATGTATATAGGCTCAGTAAAGTCACACCCACAAGAACAAAACAGAATTCCTGGTTTTCAGGACTTTGTGGTAAACATAAGTGCCCTTTCTTGATCCATTTCTAAATGAAGGGAAGAACTATGGAAGTCACCTTTCATGACAAGTTAAATAATTAACAATAATAACTGCTTATCTTTAATATACCTTGCACTGCTAGAAGCTGCTCCTCTGTGGTCCAACGGGCATTAATTTTCTGATTTGACTACAAAATTAAAGAGAAGTTTCCTAATGAGGATATGAAGACAGACATTTTTCCAAAGTGCTTATTTTTGTTTAACTTTTCACCAAATCATAACTTTTCACCAAGACATGAGATTACTAAAACTCTGATTTACAAAGATCCTGTTTTTAAAAAGGATTAAAAAGTACGTTCTGAGTTACCTTTTACCCACACAAAAAAGATAATGAAAGGGAAATGTACCAGTTTGGGAGAATGAAAAACATTCACACTTATACTCAGGTCAGAAGCATTAAAACTGAGAAAATCTATTAGTCATCCATTTTCCAACTACAATGTTCCTATCACACATGGCAAGTGTTAAATTTAGCCTAGTTTTAAACATTCAAGAGACTTTATCTTCTTTAGAGAGATCTGTGACTTGCTCTAAAATTTCTTCTCTTCACATTTTGATTAAACCTAACCTTACTGCACCAAAACCAGTGTTATAAATTAATACAAAACTGTAGCTCAGTCCTAATTCCTAAAATATTTCTCTAAATTTCTGAAGCAGAAAGTGACCCACACTATAAGAATAGATTTTTCTCCCTAAGGTCTCCCCACATTTCTCCCAATATTTTTGTTTAAAAAAATCCCAAGTTTAAGACTTTCACTATGGTAAAACTACAATATTAAACACCAAATCAAATTTCATTAGTGTATACCCACTGATTAGTGCAAGGACCATTGGAAGTAGAGGGAGGGACAGAAGTAAGTATACCAGCCTACAGAGGTTTATAGAAGAAAGTGCCCAGATAAATTTGCCTGGTGTAATACACAGATAGGCTGGGCAAAACAGAAAGAAAGACTTCCTTTGAGAACAAGTGTTTAGGTCTTATCTCACTTATGGTCTTAGCAATAAAAGTTTCTACAGTACACAGAGGTTCTAGGAAAATCCACTTTCTCACCAGAGGGAAGAGTTATAAAAAGTAAGTATTCAGAAGAAAGAATAAAACAAAAATTCAAAATTAGAAAAAAATTATTAGAGAAGAAAGGAAAAAGTTTTTAAAAAGATTGGATAAGGGCGCCTGGGTGGCTCAGTGGATTAAAGCCTCTGCCTTCGTCTCAGGTCATGATCCCGGGGTCTTGGGATCGAGCCCCGCATCAGGCTCTCTGCTCGGCGGGGAGCCTGCTTCCTCCTCTCTCTCTCTCTGCCTGCCTCTCTGCCTACTTGTGATCTCTATCTGTCAAATAAAATAAATAAAATCTTAAAAAGACTGGATAAATGAGGAAAAAACCTAAAGCAGAAAGCACCGAATACCAGATGATGAGATTAAGAAGAGAGCAAGGCAAGGCCAGGCAGACAGTGGATAAAACTCAACTTGAGAATATCAGCAATGAAGCAAAATGCAAACATTAAAAAGGTAAAGAAAAAGAGGGGGTTATAGGCTATAAAGAAGCAGTTGGGGCGCCCGGGTGGCTCAGTGGGTTAAGCCTCTGCCTTCGGCTCGGGTTGTGGTCTTGGGGTCCTGGGATCAAGCCCCACATCAGGCTCTCAGCTCAGCAGGGAACCTGCTTCCCCTTCTCTCTGCCTGCCTCTCTGCCTACTTGTGATCTCTGTCAAACAAGTAAAATCTTTTAAAAATATTTAAAAAAAATAAAAGTAACATGCACTATGAAAACTTACTTCAGCTTATAAGCAAATTAAGAGACAGGATAAACGCAAATAGCTATTAATAAAATTAAAAGTTCAGAATATACTACAGATTCAAAGATGAGAGGGAAAAGTTACAATGACTAGACCAGGGAAGAGGGCCAGCTGGAAGGGATAGACATGGAAGTGGGTTAAAGAACATGATAAGTTTCTGAAATGCAAAGATCAGGAGAAGACACACCATGTACAGGCAACAACAGGATCAACAATTAGGAAGAAGTGATAAATAACGTCTCGAAAGTTGGTGATGTTTAGTTAAGTACGTAAGGACCACTTCTGGAAGTGGTCCTTACATATCAAGGTCAATGAGTTCACACTAAATTTAATAAGCAATAGATTTTTGGGGGGAGGGAACAGAGGGAGAAGAGTAGGATTCTGATCAGAATAAGACTTTAAGCCTGGAGAGCTGGTAGAAGAGTGGTGCTGTTAAGGACCTAAGATGTTATGAAATGCTGATTGGGGAGGTGCAGGAAGGCAAGACTGAGATGATGATGGTAACCTGGGATTCACTGACAATGAGGTCATTCAGGTGGAGCTCAGGATCCAATTGAGGCTAAAATAGATTCATCTATGCAAACACAGCTTTTTTTTTTTTTTAAAGATTTTATTTATTTATTTGACAGACAGAGATCACAAGTAGGCAGAGAGGCAGGCAGAGAGAGAGGAGGAAGCAGGCTCCCTGCTGAGCAGAGAGCCCGATGCGGGGCCCGATCCCAGGAAGCTGGGATCATGACCCGAGCCGAAGGCAGAGGCTTAAGCCCACTGAGCCACCCAGGTGCCCCTATGCAAACACAGCTTTTGAGGGTTTGGAAATGTTTATGAGGGAAAACAATGGAGTCATATCTTACTTACATATAAAGTTCTAAAATCTGCCTATGAATTTTAAAAAAATTGTTTTAAATTCCAAATTACTAATGCAATGTTCTTACAAAGGTGGTCATGGACACAGGCACATGATTGCTTAGTAGGTCCACACGGCCAGATATCCCTCCAGCACTGAAATGGACCAAATCTTTCAGTTAATCCCAGATGAAGCTTTGGTTGAAATTTAGGGTAGTACTGAATGAAAAACAAATACATATTTAAATACTAGAATTTCAAGTCAAGGAGACTGCTCGCACAGGAGGCCTGTGGAAGCTAAAGCCTTCTAAAGAAATAGTGGATTCACAGTTCTGGCCTCTATCAGCTTACTCTGCAAGGAAACATTGATAAATGGGAGGCAGGACTGTCAGCTCTACTCTACTTGCTATTACTAAACATAACTCCTTTTTACTTGGCTTAATATCTGCAGTTGTATTTGTGCCATTTAAATGTACATATGATACAATTTTAGTATAGTTAAGTGAAGAGCTTGTATGTTTCCAAAGAGAAGAGAAGTGAATTTTGAGGATAAAAGCTTGGAGAATGCTTACATTTACATATAGAAGGGAAAACTACAGCTGAAAAGGGAACATGATAGTTACAAAGGACATCCCCTCTCAAAAGTTAAAGGTAGAGAGAGAGGTTGTCATCTATGTCAAGGCTGAGAAAAAGGCAAGAAAAATGAGTCAGAGCTGTGGAATTTGATCATTAGCAGCACTGTTAGCCTTTAAGCAGCAGCCTCAGTGGAAAAATGCAGGGAGAAGGGTTGAAACTGCAAACTCTAATTCATTAGAGTCCGTATGACAAAACAGAAGCAGTGGAAGAAAGGGAAGTCTGAAGGTGAAATGGGGTCAAAATTTTTTAAATACGTAAGATTCCTTCAAGTTACTGATTTTTCTATTCTCTTTTAAACCCAAGAAACTTTGGTAGAGATTTGTCTAACTTACAGAAAGGACAACTAGGATGTATCTCGGAATTTAGAATTGTGTAGTTGTTATGGTTAGCTAGGTAGTATGACTGAGAACATTTTTCTACAGCAAACCCCAGATGGAAACACTGTTCTTTTTATCATACTGTTTCTTTTTATCATAATGAAATACTAATCTAAACTAAAATGATCCAATATATAACAGTTATAAAACTAATAATACGGGGCGCCTGGGTGGCTCAGTGCATTGGGCCTCTGCCTTCAGCCCGGGTCATAATCTCGGGGTCCTGGGATCGAGCCCCGCATCGGGCTCTCTGCTCAGCGGGGATCCTGCTTCCCCCTCTCGCTCTCTCTGCCTGCCTCTCTGCCTGCCTCTCTGCCTACTTGTGATCTCTGTCAAATAAATAAATAAATAATAAAAAATAAAAAAAAACTAATAATACGAAAGGCCCCAAAGAGCCTTTTAGAACAATCGATGACATCCCTCATGAATTCGGCATCTTTACTGCATCCTTTCCCTACTAAATTAGTCCTCTCATCTTTCCCATTTTTGTCAATAGTAGATTCACACCATCTTTGAGTTGAAAGAATTAGAAAAGGACACCAAGTTAAACCTTCCATCCAACATCCTTAATGAAAGGATGTCACCTACCTATGCATGAAAACATCAAAAGATGGGGAAATTTCTAGCTCTAAAAAGCACTCCTTTTTTAGTTTCTTCCTTCCTGGTTTCATTAATCTCCTTGTCCCTCGTCTCCTTCCCACCTCCAACCAAAACAAATCAAAGCATAACCCCACAGGCCACCACTCCCCACAACACTCTTACATACTTTCAAATAGATATATTATTTTCTATTTTGCAATGTTCTTTGGATTTATCACTAGCTGTCCACTCCTACAACTATCACCTGACTGTACCCAAAATGCCTTTTACCATTTACTTTATCACTCACATGCTTAGTATTTTAGCAGCTGTAAAGTTTCCAACTTAGCCTGTATAATACTGCCAGGATAACCTTCCTAAAATTAAAAATTCCCATTATATGCTTCCCGTATGGAAGAAACTATAGGGTCTTCACATTTGAACTAAATTAAAAGGAAAACTTCTCTTCCTAGCTCTCAGACTTTCACACTTTAGCCCTTGCCCACTGATTTCTATCATAAAGAAGTCCCTGTTGAACTCAATCCTGTTAACATCTCTCATTTACCACATTCACTCCTCCCTCAGCGTCCAACTTTGCCTTCCTAAGTAGACAATACTCTTCATGAAAGAAAACTGTTTTACACCTCCACTAAATTCTCAGTGGTAATCAGCACCACGATGCGCACATAAGTGCTCAGGGAATGCCCCTTGACTGATTTTCTCCTTCACAGGATTTATATGTATTTTGAATATACTGTTCAATACCAAACCATTGTTCATATTATTTCCTTTGTTGCCCTTTTTGTATGTGCAAAACTCTTACTCATCCTTCAAACCTCAGCTGAAACATTCCCCATTAGGGAAGTCCTCCCTGATTATCCTAACAAGAATGAGTAATTACCACTTGTTTTCCTGTAGCTTTTTACTTATAAATCTATCACACAACTTTAATCAGTTTGTCTTATAATATCTAGACAGTTCTTTTTTTAAGGCAGATGGAAAAATCTACCCAAATTTCCCATAGTGCCTAAAACAGTGCCTTACATGAAATAAGTGAACAATACTTATGGGAGTGAATAAACTTTCTTCACCAATTTTTTTCCTAAGTGAAAAGAACAAATACAACAAAAAGAGTAAGTAAAGCATCTTAGTACCTGTTTACTTTCAGTTGAGTTACATCACTTAGTAGCCTACTGTTCTAATGGTTAATGAAATTTCTTTTATTACATATTAGGTAGAAATTCTATCTAACCTAAAGAAAAGGTGATCGATTACATGATTTTTCAAGGTCTTTACTAAGACTGTTAATTTAGTATTTTGAAATAGATCTATTCAGGTTATTTTTCCCTGCAAAGCAACAGATATGACATGATAAATATAAATATATCCTGTTTTCTAGATAAGAAACCTACATATATTTTTTGAGTCATATGAGTTCAATAAATCAACCTCAAACTAATATTCAAACTTCAGTGTATGGATGGTAGAGTGTTAAGATTCTGGTTGTTTCATTTGGATCATTATTTTTAGAAAAACAAAAAAAGATGTTATATATGTCTGATAACTCTAACCCCAAACCGCATTTAAATGTGAGAAATAATACACAATTTTGCTATAAAATGAAAACTTACAAAAGTAAGAGTGAGCAGGAAATGAATCTTGGACTCCATCTGGATTCTAAGACTATGAAATATAGTCAAAATTTCACTATTTACTAGATTTGATGTTGATCAAGCCAGTTAACCTCTCTGAGGCCCAGAGGGATTTGTCAATGAAAATAGTATTTGCTTCATCTACTTCTTGGAATTTATGTGAGCATCAAATGAGATAACATACAGTTATGTTATTGCACTTTCATGTCTTACTTTTATGTAATGTTAATGAGTGAAGCTATCCTTCCATTTTTTTGGAAAATTTGAGGTTAGAATCATTGTTTCCTTGAAAATTTGGTAGACTTTTTCGGTAAAACTGTCTGGGCCTAGTATTTTCTTATGAAAAAAATGTTAACTGTTCCTTCATTTTATTTAATGACTATAAATTTATCAGGCCTTCCTTCTTAAGATAATTTTGGGAAGATATATTTTCCTACAAATTTCTAAGCTTTGTTTAAATTTTTTAATTTATTGACATAATGTTCTTTATGGTATTCCCCTATTTTTAATCTCTAATATAATTTTTTAATTTAATTTTTTAAGTTACAAAATTACAGGCATTTAAAGCTTTTGGATTTTATGCATCTTAATGCATAGATATGAAATTTAAATAATTTTAATATAAAATTTAAAATAATTTTTGTTACAATAATATAAAGTAGTATTCTTTGTATTACTATCGTTCAATAAATAAAAATGTCACCTGAATGTCAGTTTACTTGTGGGGTTTGGAATGAGATGGTATATTAGTCTATGTATATTTCATTCTTTCTCATTATCTAACCTTCATGAAAGAGACCATTCAAAACAAAACAAAAAAAAACCCCAAGAACAACTTTATTCCTAAGGATTCTTCCTTTCTGAAAGATTCTAATGAGTGAGACAACATCTGCTGCATTCGTTCCAAAGCCCTCCCGGCAACCTTGCTGCCCTCCCCCCAAGCCCCTCATGCATATTTCATTTGTAGATATTTCAGGCAATTTGTGATTGGGGGGACATCCCATTAGGACCAAATAAGGATTATTTGATTATTAAATACATAAAAAAGGCAAGTCCAGGATATGAAGCACAGCATACAAATCTTAAAAAAAAGAAACAAGAGAAAAGATTTACAATAGGAGCTTCTGTGAAAAGACTTGATTGGAATTACAGGCATTTAAGTACTCCTATAATTATCACAAATATCAAATATATATTAGGTTTCAGAGGAAACAGAGGGAAGAACTGAGAAAATGGTTAATCTATATCTCGTTCTTAGATTTCAAATTTTCAGGGACAGGAGTATAAGAATGTTAAGTCCACATACTAAAATCCTCATTAAAAATCTGAGTCAAAAGACAAATACCTTAAAATAAAAAAATTGTTAAACGAACTCCTTTTCTTATGTTCTTTTTCTTGCTGTGTTACAAATTCACATGGGTAGAAAAAGGCTTTGAGCAAACACTGCTGCAGACCCAGAAACATACTGGTTTGCTTATCAATTACCTTCCGTTTTCATGTGCACTGGGCCTACCTGTATAGCTGTTTTTCCCTACTTACTTTGCTTGATATGTATTGCTAACCGCAGGAAAGAAATGACTTCACTTAAATCATTATCCAAGTCTCAAAAGACTATCTAAATAACAAAATAGAGACATGACAAATTACCCACGCTATGATATCTTCAAAGTATTAACAACACATGTGACCAAAACAGTAAATACTGGATATAATTCAAAGAATAAGGTTTCACCATACTTAGTCACATACTCTTCAATAACATACCTCAGGAGGTTTGAATTCTTCAATTCCACCTTCCATTTTCTGTTTAAGTGCACTGTTTACTTGTTTAGCATTCTGAACCTTCAAAAAAATAACCCAAAATATGAATCAGATCTCATTCTTAGGTAAACATCTGAGTACTCAGTAAGTGAAAAGGATATATACCAAATCCATCTTAAATTTTATTTCAGGAAGACAGACAATTACATTTTACCACACTTGGGGCCATGCAACTAATATCCACATCAAGAAACTATATATATTAACTAATTATATATGTATAACTAATATATCTCTAGTAGGCCAATAAACAGTCTACAAATTATAGTATCTGAGTATTTTTTAACAATGTCTGTTATAAGACAAATGGTATACAGAGGAATTAAATTCCATCAGTATTGCTCATTACTATGTTTGGATAAAAATAACAATTATCCCAATAAGAATAATAATGATGCAAGTGGATAATATTAGGTGTTTATTAGGTTAAGCATCATTGTTGGTGCCTCACATGTAATAAATCACTTAATTCTCACTACTACTTTGTTAAGTAAGTATAATCAGTTCTGCTATAACCTGACATAGGCCTTCTCAAAAATCACTCTACTAGGCAAAATTGCACAATAAAAACCACAGGACTTATGGGAAACAGAGCCTGGGACCCAACACTGAGAAACTTCATCAGTGACAAATAAAAAAAAAAAAGACAGGAACCTCATAAAAATGATAGCAGATTTATGCATTCTAAATAATAAAGAAATTTACAAAGGCTACAATAAAGATGGCACTTTACCTTGGAAAAGACCTCAGGTTACTTATAGAAGTGTCAAATAGTTGCACCATGTGAGTTACTGGGAAATGGTAGGAGAAGGGTTATTTGAAATCAAATGAAAAATTTTAACGCCAGCTATAGATGTGTGTGGTTCATAACATATAGTGAATTGAGAGAACTGGTACACATATGAAGTGTTTGGATACATACTCAGCTAGGTAGGTTTTCCACTGATAAAAATAAAATATAAGCAAATGCAAAATTCACATTATACTCAAATTGTTCCCTAGTATATTAATTGTGTTGGAACAAATTCATGTTTTCAAAATAAGCATTATAGCAGAACTGACTCTACTTTTACAGTATCCATTTTACAGATGAGGAAGGCAGGGCACAGAGAAGTCAAGAAACTTTCCCTATGCTATAGACAGATGCAGCAGAACCTGAATGTGAACCATGCCAAGTTTTTAACTATCATTCTACTAGATATTATTAATCTTTACCTAGAATATTAAGGATTAAGATTTTTGTTTCTTCATTTGTTTACATGTTTTTCTTGGTTTGCTTTTTTTTTCCCCCTCCAGTATGAACAATCAAATATTTATAAAGTGACTTGTGAATTTTTTTTCTCAGAGATTTTAACACAGCTAAAATGTAAAAATCTAGGTTGATTCAAATGTAGTTAGTTGGCCAACCATGTTATACATACAAAGATAAAATGTAAAAACATAAATCCCTTAAGGATTTCACAGATTAGTGGGGAGATAAATAAATATAAAAGTATAAATATAAAAATATTTATATATTTATATAAATATATATATTATATAAAAATAAATAAATATAAAAATATAAAGAAAGCTAAAACACCTAATGTAGACTTGGAGGAAGAGAGAAAAGAGAGCAAATATTTTGTATTCATGTTAACACACATGGGTAATAGGTAAAATAGGGTAAGTTTTCCAAAGGAGATGACACCCAAATTTAGTTTCAAAGGATTAAAAAGAATTAAGCAAGTAGGCAAGGTTTGGCAGGAAATGCCTTTCAGGCAGAACAGCATGTAGGAAGAGTTATGCTGGGACAAAACAGACAATCTGAATTCTGCCTAAAGACTGAAGAAAAGATTTTATTTATTTGTTTGTTTATTTATTTATTTGAGAGAGCATGTGCACGTTTGCAGGGAAGAGCTGAGGGAGAGGGACAAGCAGATTCAGTGCTCAGCGTGGAGCTCATGCTGGCCTCAATCTCACAACCCTGAGATCATGATCAGAACGGAAACACTTAACTGAGCCACCCAGGTGCCTCGACCTAAAGAATTTTTAAGCAAGGGAGCAAGGTAACCATATTTGCCTTTTAGAATGATAAGTCCAGTAATAATTTGGAGAATGGAATGGAATGAAGAAGATGAAAATTAATTTAACAGTCCAGATGAGAAACACTGGTGACTTCAAATGAAACAGCAGGAATGAAGTAATCATTGGGGTGGCACACAGATGGATAAATGAAACAACCTGGAAACAAAAACTAAGATGTGTTTGTAAACACTTGATAGGGAGAATTTGGGAGAAGGAAGAATCAAGGATAACTCTGGCCATGGGCTTGAGTAACTGAGTGTGTGTGGTACTAATCACCGTGACAGGGAAGGCAGAGGAGGAACAGATAACTAGGGCGGGTGTCAGAGGAGTCAGTTTGGACAGTTTTCATATGAGGTGTGTCTGAGATATAAAAATAGTAGAATTTGTAAACCTAAAAGTGCAAACCTTTACTATGTCACACATCAAATGACTAACCAAGAAAGTTTAAGGTTTTAAAAAAGATCCTTTATAATAAAAATATGCTATAAGTGAAGTAGTAGGGTTAAGGATAGAGTATGATACAGGCAACTGAGTGTATTTTACTCCCTAGTTTAAAAAATTTTGAGCAATTTAAAACATTTTAACCCTATGTTTACAAAAAATAGTCATTCATCAAACTGGGTTTTCCTTGGTTTTAATACACAAAAATGACATCATGCAATCTAACTCATGTATTACTTTCTGAGACAGTGCAACAGGAAATATTTTTGCAATTTCAGTGGACATTTCTAAAAAACAAATGCCTATGGATGTTCCTGCATCTTCAAAAGAAAAAGAAAAGAAATAGACACTATAGTTCTCCAAGGCTGGCTATATTTTACACACTGCAGAAAAACAATTAAAAATTGACTTCAAGAGTTTCAGTATGTATCATAACACAGATTACCCTCCTTCAGTCTGCTCACTGACTTCTTAGAAGACTTGGTTCTCACGGCTGGTTAACTGCTATTGGTACCTGGTTGGCTCTACGTTTTAAACTTCTGTAAAGAACCTTACAAGCTATTTCATGTAATTTAATTTTGTGCTGAATATTCTTCAAAGGGCTTTATAAATAATACAATATTTTAAATGAGTCTCCATTCGCTTGTCTTTCTGCCATATTGTTGCTCTCTCCAACTTTTATCTAAAAATTCCAGGTAGATTCAAGATGAACTCAAAGACTGTCACTCTTCCTATAAAGCCAACGACCATAGTAAAGAAGCCCTTGAACATGAGAAAGAATCCATAAATTTCAAAGATCATGCCTATCAAAGGCCAACCAATAAGAATTACAAATATGCCACCCATGAAAAACCCTATAGCTTTCATTTTAGGTTTCTAGAAGAATCTGAATGCTCTTTGTAAACCAATTACAAAAGCCAAGCCAGCTACAAAGAAAACATTACCAAGAGCCAATAGTGCTTCATCAAATAAGAGAATCATTCCAAAGGAAAAATATTCTATATCCTGTTAATCCCATTCCAATTTTCTGGGTGTCCATGAGGAAGATCACGGCTGCATTGGTGAGGGCAATGGCGACAGAACCTCAGAGCATGACGCAAAGTTAGGAGAAAAGAAGCTCGGAAGCAGATCAGGCAAGAGCCGCCACATCTTCTGGAAAGTTGCAGCCACCCCTAACCCAGCTTCAAGACTACTTGAAATCTTTTTAAAGATATTACAGGCAAAGTGTTTTATAAGTTCTCTAAAAACAAAGAGTGCTATGGTTTGGAAGATGGGAATTGTGCACATGTTCACTGTTCAACTAAAGGCCAAGCATTCAGTCAAAGACCTACTACATCCATTAGAGAACCTGGTGTCATAAAAGCCAAAGGAAAGGAATTCCAAGAAGGAAGAAGTGGTAGTCAGTGTCAGATATTAATGAGCAGTGACAGATTCAAGAGAAATAAGAACTAAGAAGAGGGCACAAAACCTGGCAATTGGTTAATAAATAAACTTAAGATAGCTTTTTCCAGTGGTAGAACTGGGATGGTGTATGGGGCAGAAATTACACCGGAAGGGTCAGAGAATATGTGATGGTAAGAAAGCAGAGGAAGCTAAAATGGTAGGTATTTATTCAAGAAGTTTGTTGGATAAGAAAAGAGAAATATAAGAGCTGTTTGGGTGAATAACCAGGGTCAAGAGATAGAGAAATATGAATGTTTGGGATAAAGAAAAGCTATCTTGATCCCATACTATACTGTTACAGGATTCTTACATTTTATATAAAGTAGTATAATATTAACTCTAAGGATAACATTGTAATACCTAAGCAAGGATGATATGGTAGGCTGAAGATGCATACTGTAATCCCTACAGCAATGACTAAAATAAAAAATGCAAAGGGATACAGTTGAAAATATAAATAAGACGATGTTACACCTCTCTCTAAAATCCTTCAGTGGTTTCTTAACTCACAATGAATTTTAAATTTAACAAGATCTTTTGATCAATTCCTATCTATCTCTGCTGTAACCTGCTAAAGGCAAGTAGAAATTAATGAAGAGCTTCAAAATGAATGATTTTGATCATACCAGTATTTTAAGAAGATAACACAGACAACAATGTGTAGCATGGAGCTATAGCGAAAGTGAACAGCAAGGAGAAGCCACAAGACAGTTATTGTCAGGTAAGAGGTTATAAAGACCTGAACAAAGGTAGTAGGGATGGGATTAAAAATAAGGGGACTAATTTAAATAAAATTTCTCAGGTAAACTTACATAACTAGTTTACTACTTGGATTTGTGTGGTGGGGGATGTGATAATAAGGGATAAATCAAAGCAGATTCTCATGTTTCAACAGACAGGGAACAGAGAAAAACCATCTTTTAGGGGTAAGATGAGATGCCCAGCAGGTAGCTAGAGATACAGCAATACAGAACTTGGGAGAAAAGTCACAGCCTGAGAAGTAGATTCAGAAGTCACTGGCATATAGTGTAAGACTGCTTGATACAGACTAAGAAAGCACAGACTTAGAAGAGTTACTAGGTCTAAGGGATAGGGAAAACAACAGAAACCTATCTGTTTCTGAAAATGAGAGGGAAAAAAATGAGTAAAAAGGCCAGCGACCAAAGAGCAACCATTAGCTGAGTACTTACTATGTGCTATGCACTGTCATAAGCACTTTTCATATATTACCTGTTTAATTTCTCCCAAGCATCATAATATTATCTACATTTCAAGATGAGGAAGCTGAGTTAAGAATTAACCAGACACTAAAAAGAAATTTAAAAAATAAATAAAAATTAAAAAAAAAAAAAAAGAAGAAGAAGAAGAAGAAGAAGAGTTAACCAGCTCCCCCAAGGAACTAGACAATGTAGCTAAGGTTAAAATTTACATTCACTGACCCTAGATCTTGACTCTTAACCATGATTAACCTGATTATGATGATGATATATTTATAATACCACGGCAGCTACTATTGGTGATAATGAGGAGGATGAAGAGAGCAGCCATTATTCACTGAGCATTCAAAATGTGCCAGACCCAGCTCAAAAATCTGCCAGTAACATCTCAACCAACTCCTAACAACCTGCAAGAGAAGTATGAGTATTTTATCCTTAATTTCATAGATATAAAACTGAAGCTCAGAGAAATTCTATTATTTCCCAATATCACAGAGCTAACCAGTAACAATGCTGGGATTCAAATTTAGAATAGACAGAGGCATCTTTGAATTTGGAAACAAAGTAAATTTTAAAGAGTGGAGCTCATGTAAGTGGGTAGCTGAGAAAATCCGTAGAAAACTTAGATTACTGAAATGGATGAACAGAATAGACAGAATTATTAAAAATATGATTTTTATAGACTACCTGACGCTTTAAAGAGATCAGCTCCATGTCCAGTTGCCGCAGGATGGTGTTGGCTGCATTGGGACTACAGGAAACAGCTACCACATCTTCCTGGGTTAAATACATGCCCTTAGGGGGACGGCACTTAGAACGCTGAGAATGATGGCGGTGTTGTAAACTCTGATACTCTCTCCTTCCAAGTCCAATCTTGCTGGTTTGGACAGGTTGCTCAGTATTACCCTAGAAGAATAAAGACAGAATAATAGGTCATTATGTATAAACCAAAGAAAGCCTATTACTGGAAGTATCTGCTACACTAAGTACACCTAAAAAATACTTCTAACCAATTACATTATGTAGAAATACACACACACACAGAAACAAACACAGCACTCACCAACTGGGGGATAGACAACATAATGTATCCTTGATATATCCACTCAATAAAATGTTTGGTTTCTAGCCCAGAGGACTACAAACAAATGAAAAAATTAGACTCTAAACTATTCTTGTTTGCTTCAAGATAGAATATATTTTCCCTCAGCAATAAAGGGCTTATAAAACAGAAAAGCTGTTAACTTATGAAGTGCAGAGTTTTTTTAGGAAAATTAAAAAGGGGCCAATTAGAATTATGACAAGTGGGAGATAACACTTCATTCTCACTTCAGAGTTGCTGAAAGAGAACTATGCCTCTGAAGATTAAAAAGGACACAGAATTATCTTAATCTTGACATTTCTAAACTCTAAATCTATTTATCTGTGAATAAAATGGAATGTGAATTTGTATTTTGAAAGAAGTTAGGACAGTTAGAATAATAAGGACCATGAACTCTTAAGTAGGATTTCATTATTACTTACAATATTCTTAAACTGTGATATAAAAATACGATGTTATTCTGTGCTTCTGAGACAGGAATCCATTTGAAACAGTGCCCATTAGGTTGAAGGCCAACCTAATTTCAACTGATGAGATTTAATGTTCCAATTCTTTAGAAAAGGAACTCTAAGTAAAAGTCATAAAAACAACTGTATAATGAAACATAATCCACTTCACTGCTTAACAACTAACTCAAAGCAACACATGGCAAATTTGATGTTCAAGGAAATTCCTCCCAGTGTAGTACTTCTAAAATTGCTGGACCAAGTATTTTTTTTTAAATATCTTTAAAAATTTAATTCTGAGGTGGCAGGGAAGTGAGAAAATTCCTCAGAGACCAGAAATAATGAGAAAGCCACAATCTAAGGGTATAAGTGAGTATGAAGGAGCTGGCATATGCCTAAGGCCCAGGCTTCAATGGACAACAGGTTTAAGTCACAGGAGATAAAGCGAGACCCCTGCAAGGGAAACCCATCATTGTGTGAAGCAGGAAAAAAAAACACTCCTGTCTTGTTGAGGAAGAGGATAATCAAAGAAAAACATGCCTACCTCATCCTTAGCTGAATGAAAAGTAAAGATACCCAAAAAGTCATCCCTGAGAATCCCTAATCACAGGCCTACACTAAAGCTGTTTTGGGTACTAAATTCATATGACTTGTCTGGCCTGAAAAATCCCAAATCAGAAATTTAAAGTGTCTCAGGTTAGTAAGATCTTCAGACACTTAGCAAAAGCAAATGCAAAGTGTCTCTAGAAGAATCCATTTTAAACCCCGTCACAAAAATTTTCAACAAGTATGTTCCAAAGAAAATGATTTCCCAACCACACACTGCTAAACAAGCCCCATGAGTGAGAGATGGCAGAAGCAAACTATAGAATTAGATCTGCAATGACTGCAGATATTAGAGTTACTGGATAAAGGGACTACAATAAATGTGTTACATGTGCATAAAGAGATAAATTGAATATATGGAATATTCTTTTAATAGTCTATCAGAACTGACTAAGCAGATATGCAAAAGAACCGAACAGAACATCTAGAAATTAAAAAATATTATAAGATTAGAAACTCAGTGGATGGATTACTTAGCAGATTAGACAGAACTGAAAAGAACAATAGTGACTTAGAATGTACATATGATAAAAATTACCACAATGCAGGGCAAAAATATGGAAAGACAAAAACAATGGAAAATGAGTGGTTAAGAGACATGTGAAACTTCATTAGATTTCTAAAAGGATTCCCAAAAGAAAGAATAGAGAGAATGAGGAAGACAATATTCAAAGAGGCAACAAATGAGAATTTTACAGAACTTAAGACATAGGACTCAAGAATTATGATGAATCCAAAACAAATTTACAAAAAAAAAAAAAAAAAAAAAAAAAAAAAAACA
>NW_019154175.1:145433-199329 GCF_002288905.1 Enhydra lutris kenyoni
AAAAAAAAAAAAAAAAAAAAAAAAAAAAAAAAAAAAAAAACCAGAACAAAACAAAACAAAAAACCCAGTCAGATATTTTAAGGTGAAACACCACTAAAGACAAAGAAGAGACCATAAAAGCAGAGAAAAAGAAAAACACAAATTACCTCCAAAGGAATGATAATTAGACTGGCAGCAGACTTTTCTGCAGGAATGACCAATTATAGAAGTAGTAGAATATTATCTTCAAATGAAATAGACACCAAAACTATTTATAAGTAACAGACTCTCACTAAATTAACCTGTATAAGATATATTTCAGGAAAAGGGAAATGATTTTTGAAGAAAGGTCTAATATTCAAGAAAGAATAATGAGTAAATTTTAAACATGTATGTAAATACAAATAAACATTGACTCTATATTTGAGAAATTTTAAAATATAAGATGTAACTAAAATGGGATAAAAATTGCATATATATCAGGAGGGCAGTGACTGAAGTCAAAGCATTTTAAGGGCCAACATTAATCATGAAGTCATTAAAAAAAAAAAATATTGGACTTTAAGTTAAATATGCAGGAAAAATTTCCAGGGTATACAATAAGAATAGAAATATATTTCTATAACAACCCAAACTAGCAGAGAATAAAAAAGTAGAACCGGAGCTGATTGAGTCTTAATGCAAGGGAAAAAAAAAAAAAGAAAAGAGCAAGCCATGAAGGAGGAGAAAAGTAGAAAAGGCAAGTCAAATAAAAGCTAAAAATGAGAAAGAACAAAAATATACACAGATACACAGGGCCTAGACTCTCCAGATAGATTATAAAATCCTACCAGTATTTTCCTCAGAAAGAGACACACTTAAATTGGGAGGACATAGAAATATTGAAAGAAAATAATTAAGCCAGGCAAATAATAAATCAAAGAAAGATGGCAGAGTTATATCAGACAGAAGACATTACAAAAATGCGTAAAAATTTTTGAAACCTGGGTTTGAAATGGATTCTTCTAGAGACACATACTGATAAAAAGTTCAATTCAGTAGCTAAATAAAACAACTCTGGACTTCTATTCTATGCTTCTAATAACAACAGCTTTGAAATATAAAGAGCGTCACCTCTCAATTAATGATCAGATAAGCAGGTAACAAAAACCACACCAGCAAGGCAAGCAGTAAGAGAACACAGATTTCAAGCACAGAACTGACTAGACACAATTAATAGACACAGAATCCTGTAACTAAAAGAGTATTATTTTCTTCTCAAACACACATGGAAAAACATTTGTGAAAATTTTGTATTCTAGGCTTGAGGTTTCAAAATATGTCATCAAAATCCTCAACATTCCAGCCATTGAGAAGTGGGATCTATATTTCTTCCCCTTGACTCTGGATCAACTCCAGTAACTCACAGTAACCCACAGAATGCAACAGAAGTGATGTTGAATAACTTCCAAGGCTAGGCCAGCAGAGGCTGGGTGGTTTCCACTTAGTGCTTTTGGAATGAATGCTTTGGAGAAAACCAACCCATGGTAAGAAGCCAGATTACTAACAGACCACCAGGTTAGAGAGGAATGCCAGATGGCAGCTAGCATATTAACTACCACTCATGTAACTGCGTTGAAAACTTTCAATTACATTCTAGTTGATACTGAAACATAAAAACCATTCTAAAATTAGGAATAAGGTAAAAATATTTGTTATCCTAACTTCTTTTCAACATTATAAAGGTGAATCTAGTTCAGTAAGGGAAGAAATAAAAGGCATATAAGAATTAAAAAGAAATAAAAATATTATTTTCAGAAAACATAAATCTCTTCATAGGAAATGCGATCTACAAATAAATTACACAAAGTTTTCTTTTCTCCCTATATGTCAATGGAGTATTTATTAGGGCTTTTCTAGGAATGGATAAGCTTTAAGAGCAAAGGTCCAAGAATAGCCAACTCCTTACTCCTTAAAAAACACCACCAAGCAGTGGGACTTATACCCTAACAGCCATCAAGACTTATCATAAAGCTACAGCAATTAAGATCTTTTAGGACTGACAAGAGGAGCAGAATAGTTAGTCATGCATATATAAAAACCTCATATATGATAAAGCTGTCACTGCAGACCAGCTGAAAGAGAGGAACTCACTTCTGTATTAGGAAACACAAGTAAAAATGGATTTCTACCTCACATGAACCAACCTTAACTACTGACAGATCAAGGACTTAAATGTAAAAAGCAAAACTTAAAGCTTAAGTTTGAAAATATAAAAGAACACAAATTGAATCTGTACATGCTTCTGATGTAATAGCTGTTCATCAAAAGCATGTAAAGAGAGTAAAAAGCTACAAACTGCTAAAAGCTATGCAACACATTTAACTAAGAGATCAGTAGCCAGAATGCATAAGGAACTCAATAAGAAAATGAACTTTTATACATTCTGTCTTTAAGAAAAAGACAAAAACAACCCCATAGGAAAGGAGGTAAAAAATAAGCAAACAAACAAAAATAGGATTTTTCTTTAAAAAGACAGAATAATAGACAATAAACAGATGGAAAAATATTCAGCCTCATTAGTAATCTGATGAAACTGAGAACACAATGACACCATTTCATACTACTAGATTTATAACATTTTAAAAGTCTGATTATATCAAGTATTGGCAAGGAAGTGGATTATAAGTACTCTCATGGCCCAACTGACACTTGAACAACGTGGGGGATAGGGGCACTGACCTTTCCTGCAATCAAAACTCTGTATAACCTGTGACTCCTCAAAAACTTAATTACTAATAGCCTACTGTTGACCAGAAGGCTTACTGACAACACAATGGATCAACACACCTTTTGTTATATATATTATATACCATATTCTTAAAATAAACTTAGCTAGAAAAAGGAAAATGTTATGAAGAAAATCTTAAGGAAAAGAAAATAAATCTACAGTATTGTACATATTGAAAACATCTGTATGAAAGCAGACACACGCAGTTCAAACCTGTGTTGTTCAAGGGTCAACTTTACTAGGTAATAGCAAATATGAACATGGTTAATACCCTAGAGTTATTCCATTCCAAACACTCCAAGGGTAGTATTTACTCAATAAGTCACTGGTGGCACAATCCCTAATGTGCTGTGCATTTCAGGAGAGTTGGCATGCCTTTCCTATCATGCCACTATAATAATGAAAAACCCCTCCATAATTCTAAATGCCCCTCATGGGGGCAATACAAAACCTACTAAACCTGAGAAGCACTATTCCAAAGGAATTCTTATGTATGTGTATTCAGGATATATTCTCATCAGTATTGTGTATGATAATAATAAACTGGAAATGATGTCCCTTGATAAGAAACAAATAAGTTGTGGCGTACGCATACAATGGAACACCGTAGTATAGTGATGAAAATGAACTGCAAAAAGATGCTAGACAACAACAACAAAATGTGAGTAGCTGAAAAACATATATAATATGATTCCATTTATATAAAGTTTGAAATGGACAAAACTCAATTACGGTTGGTCAGAGATACACACATGTGTGATAAAACTACAAAAAAAAGTAAATAATTGATAGAGTTCAGGATAGGGTTCCCTTTTTAGGATAGAGGTTCTCTCTGGAGAGAAGGGAGAGGGGTACAATTAAGGAAACACACACACACAGGACTTCTGTTTCTTAAGCTCAGTGAGGAGATGCTAGCTGTTTTATTCTTCTTTAAACTCTGCATATTCTATGATACTATATAGTTCACAATTTTTAAAAGTTCATTAAAATTCTACATAATGTGTCAATAACATGCAGAAGCAGGTATGCAGATCTGTGTTAAAGGCAATAATATAGTATCACTCCTTCCTGTGTCCCTAAGATTTGTGAAAGAACAGAGGAATGAATGAAGCTGCTGACAATACATTACCTGCCCTGGACCACAATCTGCAGGATTCCTGTTAACATTTTTTTTCAAGATTTTATTCATTTCTTTGAGAGAAAGAAAGAGAGAGCACAAGCAGCAGGGAAGGGCAAAGGGAGAAGCAGACTCCCTGTAGAACTGGGAGCCAGCCACCATGGGGGCTGGATCCCAGGACCCTGGAATCATGACCTGAGCTGAAGGCAGACACTTAACCTACTAAGCCACCCAGTAACCCTCCTTTTGACATTGTTTAACTTATACTTTCCTTATGCGAATAGTATGAGATCACAGTCAAACAAAAGGCCAAATGCATATAGATCATCTCGCAGAGCTGGACAAAACAATATTACATATACATAAGTTTTCTAGATAACTCAAGTCCCTAATCTCTTACATTTGTATAGTAAACAAAAAGCTTATAATGTGTATTCGCATTCATTATAGTAAATCTGACAGAATGCTTACTATGTTTCAGGCTCTGCAGATAGGATTCTTGCTCTTCAAAGGCTTACCACAAAGGGATAGACAGGTGAAATAGGGCACCCCAACGAGTATTTCAATAGATTTAAAGAAAAATAAGGAGGTGGTGTCAATTCAAGATAAAGCATAGGAGAGAGTTCATAAAGAAGTTACATCTAAACAGAGTTATGAGGAATTTCCTAGGCAGATTTGTGAATAAAGAGAATCCCAGAAAAAAAGAACCATCATAACCACAGGACAAAAGCCAGGAAACTAAACGACTTTTCTAAAACACTGTTAGTAATCTGAAATATGTGGGGTGGGGTGGGGAATGCCTCACTAGAGAGCTTTGTGTTTTATCCTAATCCTACAGACAAAGCCATGGGAGGGTTGCAAGCAGTAAACTCGATTTTAGAAAGATTGCTTTGGCAACAGGGTTAAAGAACAGACTGGAACAGAGTGGTGTGGAGAATGTGGAGACCAGGATGGAAGACAGAAAATTCCAATAATTCAGAGAAGAGATGTAAGGCAGTTGTATAAAACATAAAGGACAAAATTTACAGTTATTTGAGAGAAAAAATTAAAAACAATAAAACGAACAGAATTAAGAAAGTATAGAATAGTATAGTATAAAATAATAACAAAGAAAAAAGTTATTAAGATTGAGACACAACAGTTAAAAAGGTAGACAAAGGGCACCTGGGTGGCTCAGTCAGTTAAGTGTCTGCCTTCAGCTCAGGTCATGATTCTAGAGCCCTGGATTGAGCCCCAGATCCCACATTGGGCTCCCTGTTCAGTGGGGAGTCTGCTTCTGCCTCTGCCCCTCACACTACCTTTTTTTTCTCTCTCTCTCAAATAAATAAAATCTATTAAAAAATTTTTAAAAATTAAAAAGTAGGCAAGAATCACAGAACCGCCAATACTGTACTATATTTTAGCAACTAGAATTTAAATAAAATCTGAAAAATAAAATGGGCCACTGGGCAGGGGCGGGGGGGAAGAATCACAGAATCGTGTTACAAAAGTCAAAGAAGAGATTTTCAGGGAAAAGGGAGGGGTCAATAACTTGAAATAATACAGAAAGCTCGAGCAGAATACAATGAATCACTGGATGTGGCAGTTAGGTTGACATCCCTCAGCTGTTTCAGTGAAGTGAAAAGACAGAAGCCTGACTGACGCAAAGTCCAAAGTGAAGTAGTAGGAAGGAATAGAGTTTTTTCTAGACTGGTAGAGAGATAGTTATGCTTTTACACAGAAGATGTGAGCATAATTTGAGCTGCAATGAAAAGGTTGAAAATACGGCATTAGAGAGGGATAACTGATGGGAAAGTCCTAGTCCTGACATGAACGGACAGATAGGATCAAACAAGAGAAGGGACCTTTGTTACTATGACAGAGAGGCATTCAGGCAGACTTTATTCAGTAAATGTTTCTGAGTATCATTTCTATTAATAGATCTGTAAGGGGCACCTGGGTGGCTCAGTAGGTTAAAGCCTCTGTCTTCAGTTCAGGTCATGATCCCAGGGTCCTGGGATTGAGCCCCACAATGGGCTCTCTGCTCAGCAGGGAGCCTACTTCCCCCACACCCCCGCCTGCCTCTCTGCCTACTTGTGATCTCTGTCTGTCAAATAAAATCTTTAAAAAAAAAATAAATCTGTAAGATTTTTAAAAGTCTGATCATATCAAATATTGGTAAGGAGGTGGACAAGGAGTACTATGTAAAGTGCTGGGAGATACAAGATGTACAATGTAACTCAGTCTCTGACTTCAAAAAGTGTATAGCCTAGTGGGCAAAATACAGTAATTTTAATGTACTAAGTATAAACATGCTCAGATGATAAGGGTAGTAAAGTAGCACAGAGGTCAGGGAGAAGGGCTGGAATTTAAGGGACTTCCTACTTGATATTTTCTCTGTGAGATTATCAGGCAAGTTTTTGCAGGAGAGTGGAGAGATGGTAGGTGATGTATAGAAAGGGATGCAAGTTCAGAATACCTGCTCAAATAATGAATAAAACAATAGTACCTTTTACTCAAGATTTATTATGTACTGGGTACTCTAAGAAGTGCTTCTGTATATATTACCTCTTTGATTCCCAAATAATCCTATTATTTTCATTTTACCGAGGGAAAACACCGAGGCTCAGAAGTTAAACACTGAGAGACGTAAGGACTGCACTAAGATCTGAAGCCATTTTATCTAAGTAGCAACAATTTATATGATTATGCCATTTTCTCCTGCTGTGCCTCTCAGACCAAGAATAGCAACAGACCCAGCATTGTGGGTTCATAGGGTTAGGGAAGGTATAGCAGAGGATAGGGAAATGGGGACTTAATAAGGGATATAAGAGAGATATGGGGAATACAGCAATTTAAGTAGTTGATCACTAGGTCTATGGCTCAGAGAAACAAGGCAGACTTGGGAAAAAATGAAGGAATCAAGTAATTTGAGAACATTTAGCAGTAGTAGGAAAATTTGTAAAATAACAAATTGAGGTAAGAGTAGGATCTTTAAAATGTCACTTAATAAAAGAGTTTAAGATGATGACAAGGTCCAGGATGCGCCAATGGCATTGAGGAATGGTGGTCATTAAATAGGATGAAGGTACATTCTGTCTCCCAATTTCAATCTTCACTATGTCACAGATGTCTATACCTCACAAGACTTTACCCTTCAATATTTGATCTATTTTTCACAATTATGTAAATCCTTGCCTATATAAATGAGTCGTTATATCAATTTAGCCTTTTCCTAGTGATTTTTTTTTAAGATTTTATTTATTTATTTGACAGACAGAGATCACAAGTAGGCAGAGAGGTAGGCAGAGAGAGGAGGAAGCAGGCTCTCCTTGGAGCAGAAAGCCCAATGCGGGGCTCGATCCCAGGACCCTGGGATCATGACCTGAGCAGAAGGCAGAGGCTTTAACCCACTGAGCCACCCAGGCGCCCCTTTCTTAGTGATTGTAAATCATCATCATCATCATCATCATTTAGAGGAACAGGAGTGCTTTTCTAGTTGGGGATTCTTCCATCTCTTCCTTTGTTTCTATTTTCACTGCTGGCAGTATACCACTACTACAGATCATCACCAACTTATAATGGTTCTGGTTACAATTTTTCAACTTTATGATGGTGTGAAAGTCACAGGCACTCAACAGAAACTGTACTTTGAATTTTCTTCTTATTCCAAGCTAGCAATATGCAATAAAATGCTCTTTCATAATGCTAGGCGGTGGCAGTGAGCTGCAGCTCCCAGTCAGCCAAGTGGACACGAAAACAACCAATACACTGACAACCACTGTGAATATTTACAATCATTCTGTGTTTCACTTTCAGTACAGTATTCAACTATATGAAATAGTCAACACTTTATTATAAAGCAGGCTCTGTGTTAGATCATTTTGTATAGGCTAATGAATGTTATGAGCATGTTTAAGGTAGGCTAGGCTAAGTGATGATGTTTGCTAGATTAGGTATATTAAATACATTTCTGACTTGCAATATTTTCACTTTATGATGAGTTTACTGGTATGTAACCTCATCATAAGTTGAGGGAGATCTAATTTCTAATTTCTAATTTGCTAAAATATGGACCAAAACAAGTGTTTTTAACAAAAACTGGTAACAAAACCAGAAAGCTTAATTTTATATTCTATTATATCATACTATATCATCTGAGGGTGTTTTATTTCTTTTCTCTGGATTAAGGACTAGCAATTGTGACAGGGCTTTTATACTTCTGAGTGGATGAGATAACCCAATAATTATTTAAACTACTGGCTAACTGCTAGTTCTAGATATTTTTCCAAAACCCTCTAACATCGAAAATTACTACTTCCTACATTATGATATAAAAATGTTTTTCTTAACATGAAGTATAGTTCATTCTTCTTTGCATGGATTTGTAGAACAATTACAAGCACTCTAATGATCACCATTACCTCTTTCTTGGCTTCTTTTTTTGGATCATAATCACTATCATTTCCATCCATTGGGTGTGTTTCTTCCACATCATCATCACTGAGAAGAAACAAAGATTAGTAAACTTAATTCCCTTTTTATTCTATTCTGGGGGTTTATCAAATTGCAATATACCTTGCTAATAATTTCACTAGACATTTTCCAAAAAAACGAGAGTGTCCTTGGGAAGATTACCTCCTATAATTTAGACTGCTGTAGTGTTTAGAAACATTTATCTTTTTGGGTATATAGAATATGTTAGCAAACATGTATACCTAAAAAACAGAGACCAATAGGATAGATATTTAGAAAGAATACCATTTGGGAAAGAGAACACATATATTAATTTGATATAGTACTGATTATTTCATCTCTCCAGTTGGAGGATAAAGATAAACACCAGTAAGCAGAATGGTTTTATAACACCAGAAACATACAGCTACAATAATGCGGACTTCAGTTAGTCAGGTAATTGTGCTCAGGCAATTATGGAAAGAGCATATTCTAGAGAGTGTGTTTCTTAATGTATTCTAAATATATGTACTGAATATATCAGTACTAAAAGGAAGCTCTTGCAAGTAGAGTTAAACACAGCTCACATACAACACAGTTGTCTGCTGGCTACAATTAACAGTTAAAGAAAAGTCCTTACTATTAAGATTTCTGATCACTCAACTCTTCCTGCCAGAGACAAAACATCTTGAATGAAAGGTTACATTACATTTACATTTACAATGTGTTGTGATAATTTTTCTGCCTTAGGAAGTGTAAACAATTCAATAAGTGTCCTAACAATGTAACTATATAAAGGCATCCAACCTACCTGTCACCCTGATTATGTCTATTGGCTAGTTTACGAGCCTGGCGATCCATCAAGCTTGTCCTGGATCGAGTTTTTTTCCAGGAATAGTAATATTTTACAAGGCTAGCAATTGTCTTATCTGGAAGCTTGAAAAAAAAAAAGTCATGTTAATATCAGCAAATTTAATTCACAAATTCTGATTAACAGAATGAATAATACTTCTGATACTATTCTTTGATACTTAAAGGCATGGATGAAAAATATTTTCATGGGTATATTTATGAATTATAGAACTAAAAAGTACTGTTATAGTCATAATAACCCACCACACCTATGTCATCGACATTTCTGAATATTCCTATTTGTTCCAAGAAGAAAGGGGAGACAAGAGTATAACAAACATGGTGAACAATGCACCCAGATGTTCCCAGGACAACATTAGCTTTCGGTATTTGTTTTTCTTAAGGAGTTACTCTTCTCTGCCCACCTCTGTAAGTTGAAATTTTAAAACTAATACATAATTAACATGCCTCAAAATTTATCAAGTTAAAATGTACAATTCAGTGGTTTCTAGCATATTCACTAAGTTATGCAAACATCACTACTACGTAATTCCAGACATTTTCATAAGTTCAAAAAGAAACATTAGTAGTCATCCCCTGGTCTTCCCTTACCCCAGTCTCTGGCAACAAGTAATCTACTTTCTATTTCTATGGATTTGTCTATTCTGGACATTTCATACAAATGGGCTCATATACTATATGACCTTTTATGCCTGGCTTCTGTCACTTAGCATCATGTTTTCAAGAAAAGCTGTTCAATTTTCAACAATGAATTTTTTAAATTATCGTCTTAACTCTAGGTTTTAAGATGATAAATAATAAAATCAGACTGTAGCTACCAAATAAAGTCTCTGGGTATTAAAATGACTAATCATCATGCACTGATTTGTCATACTGGCAAACAAGGACACACACGCCCAATCAATAAGGCTCTCTTCAATACTTAGATATATTTGCATACATTATCTAATTTTCATCCATTCAGGTTAAGAGATTCTAATGCAGCAACTTCTCAGGTTTATATTCTTTTGACACAATACTAAAAATTTAAAAACTAGAAATAAAGAGTTTTTCTCCTTAAAAACAATAGTGCCTGTATAATATTGAAATACAGAATTTTTTAAAATTGATTTTCATATCCAAAAGAATATATTAGAAAACCCTAATGTTAAAAAATGAAAACATTTAAAATAAAAATGAAATTGTGATTTTTTTCCTAGAACCATATTTAATACACATATATTTAAATCATAACAAAAAATTATGATGAAATAGTACGTAACTGTCATGCAGTTGAGTGGTTATCAAAAACAGGGTATATACAAATATATAGGTATCTGAAGTATCAAATACTTTTAAACATTAAAATTAGACTGAAAACTTTTTTGTTTTTAAGAATTGGGAAGTGTTTAATAATAGCAAATCTTTCAGGCACAAATTACAGTAAAACTAAAATTACCATACCATTTGCTGAATCCTGTGAAAGCTCTTCCCATGAAAACTAAAGGCTTGTTCAAACAGGACTTTATCTTCCACTGTCCACTCATCCGGAAAGGGAGTGAAATTAGGGAGATCAGCAAGGGACTTCTCAATGTTATGTTTATGCCAGAACAACATGCCAAGAGCCTTTGAAGAGAAATCATTCCCCTTTGGTTTTAATGGACTTATGTTCCATCACACTTAAGAGAGTTAAACACAAATTAGGTTAAAATCTTAAGCCCATGACTTCAACTGAAGATACACTCACAGTTTAGAACTTTTAATCAGGGATGCCCAGGTAGACTTCATTTATTTATCTCTTTTAAATCAGGGCCTCAGAACAGTGAATGTTCCTACATACCACATTTGCTGCATAATCTAGGAAAAACAGTGAACTGAGGAGAGTGACTATAATTACTAAAGCAGGTTTGTTGACTCGTATTAAGACTGACCCATATTTACTCATTTGTCAATGTGTAGAGAAAACATGCTAAAAGGAAAAATATCCAGTAAATATTTGAAGAAAACTATCAATCATAATGTTAAACTAGAAGTGCTCAGTTGAAACATAGTAGAGAAATATTTGTTTTAACCTTTTAGAAGTACTATGGGCTGAATAGTTCCAAGGAGTACCTCAATGCAATCTTTTTTCTTTTTAACCTCAATGCAATCTTAATAATATTTACCACATATATTTCTTTATTATCATAATGCATAGAAAGAATCATTATGAGGCATATTGATAACTTCAATGACTTTATTACCAAATCATAGTAAAACCCAAAATGGGTAATTTCTAACCTTCCATAACCTTCCCTTCTATTGTTAAGTTGTAGGTCTTTATCTTTCCGATAAGGTACCAAGTACCAAATTTCATTTTTTTAAGAAGAGATTTAGCAACTTTTCAAATAATGCATTTTAAAATTAATTTCTGTACTTCAGTAACACTCCTTTAAAATGAACATGAAAATAAACATAGGTGCAGTCACATTTTAAAGGCTTAACGTCGCAAACAAATAATAAACAGAAAGCCAAAAATTAAAAACAAAAAAATCAAAGGCTTCAAAATTCACAAAAAAATTAACTATGTTTAGATAAACATCTCAATTTCTAGAAATGACTTTGTATTATTTAGCCATGGTAATGACTATAAAATTAGCTCTTAATAGTGCAAATTACAGATAATTCATTTTACTATTACTTCTGATAAAGGTTGATCTAATAATTAGTTGAAAACAGATTTAAGAATCTATATTTCTTTTTTATTTTTTCATGTTCTTCATTCCCTCACTACAAGGGATAATGAACCATATGCCCCAAATAGATCTTTTAAAAATTATCAAAAAAAAAAAAAAAAAGCCCCCCCAAGTAAATTAAAGAATTAAAAATTAAATTTGAGAAAAGCCCTTCATAAATTATTTCATTCAAAATTCAGAAGTCTTAAATACTAAATAAAAAGTTTAAGTTATAGGTCTTTCAGATTAAAAGATGAGAGAGAACTGGGGTGCCTGGGTGGCTCAGTGGGTTAAGCCTCTGCCTTTGGCTCAGGTCATGGTCTATGGATTCTGGGATGGAGTCCAGCATTGGGCTCTCTGCTCAGCAGGGAGCCTGCTTCCCTCTTTCCCTCTGCCTGCCTCCCTGCCTACTTGTGATCTCTCTCTCTCTCTCTGTGTCAAATAAATAAATAAAATTTAAAAAAAAAAATCAGAATTACCTGTACTCAAAAAAAAAAAAAAAAAAAATCCCTTTTTGGTTAGCATTTGCCAGAATAATCTAAAGATACTTTTGAGATACTTTTAGAACGCATAGCAGAATAAGAAACAGAGGTCTTGAGAGAAAAATATTCAAGCCCTTGAGATGAACAATGTTTACAATAAAAGCAAAATCCCTAAGTTTAAAAGGTCAGACTTTACTAGGCCTCTTACAGTATCTATAAAATTGGTGGAACTGCAATTTCTTAGGATAGAACCAACCAGATGTTCTTTGGATTTGTTAAGTACTGAGGCAAGCTTTAATACTAAAATGTTTCTCTACATACCTGTTCCACATTGTAGCCATGTTTCTCCTTTGCAATTGCAATATATTCATCCACTGCAATGAAACAATGTTATATAACTATATTTACTTCAGGTGTGCAGGTCATTTTTCTTTTTTAAAACAAAGCAAAATAAAAATATTATATTCCAGGGCTTTTCCAGGGAAAAGTCATTTTCCATGAAATGTTACAAAAAAAGACTTCTACTTCTATAAACAGGATCAGAGGCTTCCTTGATTTAAAATTTTACTTAGTATGATTTATTTCTAAGATTATATAGCACATACTTATTAAATTCAATGCCATTTAACTATTTTTGTATACAAAAAATAACAGTCTGTACATAGTCAATAGAACCTAACTACCGTGTAGAATATTAGATAATTTCTTCATTTTTCTGTTACAGTCTTTATTTGAAGAGATTTAGCTGCTTCAGATCCCATCTCATAGTAAGAGTTGGCCCAAAGCCTTTACCTTCCCACTTCTGACTGCTGTACAAAGGATGGACATGTTCAAGTATGCTTCGGTAGCCCTAAATTTTCTTCAGCTCTTCTTGCAAGCTATACAGAAGTTATCTGAATATTCCATTTTCATTCAACATCCATATGTAATCAAGCCAAAAAGTTACTTAGATAAGCACAGCTTCAATGATGAGGTACTAGTTATTTTAAGGCCTTACTTCTGAGAAGTCTGCCTTTTCAGTGAGCAGGACTGTTTTATGTGAAATCCATATAGTCACTCCTGTTTGATCCTTTTTTAAAGTTTATATATAAAGTGCATATATATATATATGTATATATATATAAAGTGAATATATATATATATACATATATATATATTAAGCATATTTGGAGAAGCAGAGGTTAAGAATTCTGATCCCAGAACAGCTAGTCTACCAGGGCTTAATTCTCAGCCTTGTTGCTAGTTTTTTGACTATAGGCAATTAACTCTTCCTTTCTGTACCTTACTTTTCTCACTCTAAAACAGTACCTTCTTCCTAGGATTAAATGAGATAATATATATCAACTGTTTAGAATAACACATGGTACATTTTAGATACTTTATATGAGTTTGCTATTACTATTAGTCAATGTTAAGATAATTTAATATATAAAAATGATATTATAACAATAATGCTGTTAGAATAGTAACTATTTTCGATGGATGCTATTATAGTTCCCTAAGACTGTAAACTTTTGCAGAAAATCCAAATATTGTCTTTTGTTTAGAACTTAAATACATAGCACTTAAACATAAGATAGGCCTAAATATATGCTATTTAACAAAAATGTCCTACCGTCCTATAAGTAGAAGGCTAAACAATACCAGTCAATCTACGGTTTCCAACCTTGGCTGTGCATTAGTATCAGTGGGGGAGCTTTTAAAAAGTAAGCTCAGGAGCACCCAGCTGGATCGATCGAAAGAGAATGCAACTCTTGATCTTGGAGTCACGAGTTCAAGCCCCATGTGGGATACAGAGATTACTAAAAAATAAAGTCTTTAAAAACAAATAAATGAATAAAATAAAAAAATTAAAAGTAAGTCCAGACTCCAACCCTTAAGATTCTGATTTAATTGGTTTGAGATAGACACTAGACATCAGCACTGTCTTTTAAAAGTTCCTCCACATGATTCCAGTGCACAGCCAGAGCTGAACCCACTGCCTGATATCTTTGGTCTAGAATATTCTACATGGGCACCACACAATCAGGATATACTGGCTTTCTAAATTTTGTTTTCCACCTTAAGAAATGCACCACTGCACAAAACAGTGGTAGGACAGCAAAAGCCAGTGATACCCTGATGCTCAGTTTATGAATGAAAACCTTTGCCATGTAACAAGAACTGAACCAGAGAAACCTGATAATCTCCCTCAGGTTTCTCAGTATACAGTCCCAGGCCAAATGTACAATTTTGTGTTTTCTGTTAAGAATGCCTCAAGGGCATGTAATTCCTAGATTACCAGCTAGACCTTTTGCTGGTATTCCCAAACTGTCAAATAGGAAGAATTATCAGGTATGCAGCATAATACTCAATTTTCAATTTTTAGTTCTCTTATTGCATCAAGAAGTATGCTTAGCTTACTATTCACATGACATACAGATCATTAATTTTCATAGGACTAAATAAACCATTATGCAACATCTCTAAGATTTCGTAAATATTTTTATAAGACAAGATTATTTTACAGCTGCAAGAATAGCTGTGCAGTGGTTTTCTGTTCGTCTAATTAACAAATTCAAAGATAACTGAATGGAGGGGTGGGGATCTTAGTTTTGTTACCTGCACGTTTCCTATATCTGATGTGCCGCAAAGGATCAGGTCCGCTACATCACATTGAAGTCTAAAGCCACACCATGATTCAAGAAGTGCATGGTCAGTGATCCAGAAGGTCTCCGTCCAGAAATGGAGAGCTCAAAGATGACCTGATTGATGGCTGCTGAAGTCAGTTCTTTCCCCTTTCCTCTTTAAAATGGTAATGATAGTGGGCTCTCTGAAGTTTGAAGGCATTTCTTTACAGCTCCATATACTGAGGAAAAGCCTGTGCAGATGTCTACATAGTAACTCCCTCCCCTGCTTGAGGATTTAAGCAGCAATGCCATCAGATCCTAGGTATTTTCAGTCTTCCTGGGCCTGACACAAATTGGAATGATCAACCCACTATCTTTCAAAAGGAACAACATTCTAATATAACAACCTCCATCAAAAAACAAAACAAAGACAAACTGTTTTCTTATGAGAATCTAAGCGACCCAAAACAAATATAAGTTGTATTTTGAATTGGTTGATAGAATCCTATTGACATAAACATTCAATTTCAGAAAACTTACATTTAGCATCTGGGATACTGTGATATGGAGACCACACAAGCATTCCTCCATTGTCTTTATCTGTGTACTTTGTAGCACCTAGGGAAAAAAATTCATTACTTTAAATACGATGGATTTTATGTACATTTAAAATTAAGTATAAACAAAGTAAATTTTTTTCTATTTTAGTACAGTACCTGCAAGAGGACAAAGGAACCAAGTACAAGGAAACAGAGAAGAAAAACAGATTTTACATTAAATATACTAAGTATTTCATTTATGGAATTGAAGAAAATTTCACAAAGACTGAAGTTAACCCCATTTAAATTAAAAAGAAGGACTTTCTTAAGTACACTATATAGCCCTATTTCTTGACAGGTAATACATTTGATTTAACCTTCTAAACATTATTTGCGAGTCATTAAAAATTCTGACTTTTAAAACTAGAGAATACCTCAGGTGGAAAGTTATTTCTCTTTTGCCCCATATCTAAATGGGTCAAGACTACCATCATTCAAAAATACTTATATCTGCTTTTTATGTTTTTTATTTAATCTTATTCCTTGTGAGTCTGCCAACTGTTCCTTTTGAGTGTTAATTTCATTTATTACAGTTTATATTTATAAAATTATGTGCTCTGTGTAAGAGGAAAACGAAGTAAAAAAAAATGTAAAAGTTAATAATGCTGTTTCTCCTTAAAATAATCAAAGTCCACCTCCAAACGTAGAAGCACATTACTGTTGCTTATTTCTAACCTGTTATAATCTAAAAAGTCAGAAAAATCAAGCTCTATTAATATTACATCAAAGATAGAGACTGAATGAAAACCCAAAACAGCTGTCCCAGTGCCAAATACACACCTGTTGGGTTCTGTCTTTTAATTACTTGGTGGTCTTTTTCTGGATTCTTTGTAATTCCTAGGTGCATTCAAGTTAATTAAAACTATCAAGAAATGAAGCATTGTTGCTACCTACTTAAAGACTTGTCTATGAATATATCATAATTGACTTTTGTGAGGTATTGATAGCTACCACTAACAAATGGCAAAAATTCCAAAATTACTCATTATTCATAAAACATTAACAGAATTTTGAGGTTAAACTATAATCATTCATAAAGGTATATTTGGAATAAAGAACACTCACCTCCAGGGGTAAAGGAACTAAAGGTATAATCTCAATCTAGAGAAGTTATCTATCCAAGAATAATCTAATTTAGTTCAGTAGTTTTTAACTTTCGGAGAATCACTACGCATCGCTATTGCATATTCAATCAACAAACTATAGAAAATTATAATTATATACTGTTAGTGAAAATATGAAGCTAAGATTGTTTAAAAATTGTATGTGTTTTACTCTAAGGAAAAATTTAGGATGGAAAAAAGAGAAATGAGAGCACAGTACCAAAGAATTAGAAAAATCGTATTTATAAAATGAATCTAAAAGCAAAACCTACTGCATTTTGTCATATCTTTAATAAAGAGGACAAAAATCTAAGAATTTAAGAAAATGCAAAGTGTAAGTACATTATCTAAAATTTATATTCAATGAAAACAAATTTCAAGTTTTTTAAAAACTTCAAAAATAAGATCTATATTAAATTTCTAACCACATAAAATATAAACACAAAAGCAAAACTGGCACTCAGTGGAAATAAAACAGACATATCCAAGTTGGTCAGAAGTCTTTATCTACTTCTATTTCTAGTGAGTATTCTAAACTTCAATTCTTCAGCATGGACTTTTTCTTTTTCACAATGGATTATAACAATAAGATAATTTAAATCCTACTTAATAAGGAGTGCAACAAAGAAAGGTTTCCATTAAGTCTCAAGTCTTAACAGCGTTATCATGCTTAATATTTAAACATATTTCTTGCATCTGATTCTTGCATTACAGAAAATCTTAATTAAAATACCTTCATGAAATATCTCTTCTTACACAGATATAAACTATTTTTTGTATTTTTTCCCCAGAAGAAAAACAGGTTTCCCCCAAAATTCTTAGGACTACAATTAAGGGCCTGATCTGACAAAAACTGACATCCAAGCCATGGGGACTAACAGCTCTTCTAACATGGGAGTAGGGGATGCTAATAGGGAGAGTAATAATTGTGTCTGATAGCAGAAAATGACTAATTAGGCTTTTCACGGTGTTCCTTTTTCTTTTTTTCAAAGATTTTATTTATTTGAGAGAGAGAGAGAGAGAGAGCACGAGTGGGAGATGGGGAAAGGGATAAACAGACTCTCCACTGAGCAGGGAGCCCCAAGTAGGGCTCAATCCCAGCACCCTGGGATCATGACCTGAAGGCAGACACTTAACTGACTGAGCCACCCAGGCATCCCCACATTGCTCTTTTCCTAACCTTGAACTGAACTCTACCATTTTCAATCATGTATGTGTCAGCTAGGCCCAAGGGATGACTGATGTTCACAGGAAATGAGATATTTTAATATAATGGTTAAGAGTGTAACCATTACATTGGGGCGCCTGGGTGGCTCAGTGGTTAAAGCCTCTGCCTTCGGCTCGGGTTGTGATCTCAGGGTCCTGGGATGGAGTCCCGCGTCGGGCTCTCTGCTCAGCAGGGAGCCTGTCTCCTCCTCCTCTCTCTCTCTGCCTGCCTCTCTGCCTACTTGTGATCTGTCTGTCAAATAAATTTAAAAAAAAAAAAAAAAAAAGAGTGTAACCATTACAGAGCCAGACTAATTCGAATCCAAGCTCTGCCATTTCCAAGCTTTGTCATCTTAGGGAAATTTACCCTTGTTGTCCATGCCTTAGTGTAATTCTTTAAAAACACTGATGAGGGGTGCCAGGATAGCTCAGTCTAACGGTTAAGCAGCTGACTATGGAATTCAGCTCAGGTCAGGATCTCAGAGTCCTGGGATCCAGGCCCCACACTGAGTCCCCATGCCAGGCTTCCTCCTCAGTGGGGGGTCTGCTTGAGGATTTGTCTCTTCCTCACTTCCTGGCTCCTCCCAGCCCCACCCCGACTCGCTCGCCGGCTCTCTCCCTAAAATAAATAAATCTCAAAAAAAAAAAAAAAAAAATAGGGAAGATGAGAGTACCTACTTCACAGAATTATTAAAAAATTAAATGAATGTATGCAAAGTACCTGGCATACAGTAAGCATTACCTAAACATTATTACTAGTATATGCTCACTGTAAGTCCTTTCTTGTTCCGTTCGATCTCTACTCTGAAAAGACTTCTTGTCACCTTATCAAATAACACAAACGAATAAAACCTCATGGGGCTCTAACATAAACAGCTAATGCCTTCTCTCACCAATCCCTTGAAAATGAAACTGGATAGCTGAAATGATTTTTTTTTTTCCCTAAAAACTCAGACCTGACTTCTCTCCTATAAAGGGAGAAAGTAACTTGTATTATTTTATTATTAACATATAATGTATTATTTGTTTCAGGGGTATAGGTCTGTAACTCATCAGTCTTACACAATACACAGCACTCGGCACAACACATACACTGTACCCCTCAGGATGCTTTGCATACAATAATTTTATCCTTTCCATTGTAAAAGTTGAAGACAAATATCTCAAGGACTTAAAGTCAATATTTATTTTGCTTTTATGTGTAACAATATTTAATATTATATCTCAAACCTGTCTGATAACTCAGAAATAGTACTGAAGGGATGCTTGGGTGGCTCAGTCAGTTAAGCGTCTGTGTTCTGCTTGGGTCATAATTGAGTCCTGGGATCGAGTCCTACATCAGGCTCCTTGCTCAGCAGAGAGTCTACTTCTTCCTCTGCCTGCCACTCTCCCTGCTTGTGTGTGTGAGTGTACCCTCTCTCCGACAAATAAATAAATCTTAAAAAAAAAAAAGAATACTGAAAATCAAGCTTGCCTCACCAACGAAATAATCCAACCTTAGAAGTATCTTATCTTCCAAATAGATGAAAAAAAAAAAAAACCTAGATAGCAAGCTATCATCATTTTAAGACTATATATTAGCATGACAGTTCTGAAAACAAAATTATTAAACAATTTTTAAAAGTATGAAACACTTAAAAGTTTAATCATTTTGAAATATTTTAAATACCTTAACTGCAGTTGGTAAGTACATTTATGAGATCAATTGGGGAAAACCAACAACTAAAAAACAAAAATATAATTTTGAGGGGCGCCTGGGTGGCTCAGTGGATTAAAGCCTCTGTCTTCGGCTCAGGTCATGATCCCAGGGTCTTGGGATCAAGCCCCTCATCAGGCTCTCTGCTCAGCAGGGAGCCTGCTTCCTTGTCTCTCTCTGCCTGCCTCTCTGCCTACTTGTGATCTCTGTCTGTCAAATAAATAAATAAAATCTTAAAAAAAAATTTTTTTTTTTTTTGATGAGCTAGGATTTTTACATCAATAGCAAATTTCAAAATAAATACAAAAGTAAAAACCTAGGGCACCTGGGTGGCTCAGTACATTAAGTGGCTGCTTTCAGCTCAGGTCATGATCTCAAGGTTCTGGGATCAAGTTCCACATTGGGATCCCTGCTCTGCAGGGGTGCCTGCTTCTCCCCCTGTGCCTCCTCCCACTTGTTCTCTCACTCTCTCTCTCTCTCTCCCCCTCAAATAAATAAAATCATTTATAAAAAGTAAAAAATAAATAAATCTACTTCTTAGATTTAGGATATTTAGAATAAGGAGTTCTATGGAAATCATGGGACAAATATTCTATAGGAAAGAACTTAAGGGGTGCCTGGGTGGCTCAGTTGGTTAAGCAATTGCCTTTGGCTCAGGTCCTGATCCTGAGTCCCAGGATCAAGTCCCACATCGGGCTCCCTGCTCGGGGGGGGGGGTCTGCTTTTCCCTCTGACGTCTCCCCTCTCATGCTCTCTCTTTCATTCTCTCTCTCTCCAATCAATAAATAACATTTAAAAAAAAAAAAAAGAAAGAAAGAACTTAAGTACTGAGAATATTAAGACACACCAAATATTTGTTAAAGTTCTCCAATTTATGAAGTGGGCTCTCACATATTTAATTCACTACCTTCATATTGGGATAAATAATGACTTTCCAAGGGTTATATAAATATAAGTAAGTTTTATGGGAATTAATTTTCAGAACTTCAGCTTCCCTTTGTGCTCTTCCCCAGACAATCTGCCTGAGAACTCACCTGCAGTCTAAGCTAGCTGTTTATTCTATTTATGTATGACCTCTTTCACAGACGCCCTTCCCTCACTTACCAAAAAAAAAAAGGGGGGGGGGGCAGCTCTTTTACCCCAACCCACATCTGAGAAGAGTACATCACCTAACATTTTAAGACCTCTACAGTGCCAAACGAAGGGTGTCAGCAAGGCTCTCCTTTACTTAAGGAATCATACCTATTACAATTTCAATCAATTATACATTAATTGTAATAACTCAAACCAGAAGAGACTTAACACTTAGAACCTTATGTTCACAAGAATACATATTACAATGGTAGAGAAATTGGATAGTTGATCAATAAAGCACTTTCAAGTACAAAAATATAAAATTCCATGGGGTAAAATCCATGGCAATAAATTCGAAGATAAAAAAGGAAAAATGTAAACTTTCAGGCTATTCACCTCTCCATACTTCTTATAAAATAGATACTATCATATTACTGTAGTATTTATATTTAACTGGGTGCATTTAAAACAAGGATATAATGGCTTTATTTCAAAGTCCTAGTATTTTCAATACACTGGAGATATGTTTTTCAACTATTTTAACATAGCAACAAGTGATGTCAAAAATACACGAGAAAATTTTTTTGAAAATTCTTTTATGGGGGCCCCTGGGTGGCTCAGTCGTTAAGTGGCTGCCTTCGGCTCAGGTCATGATCCCATGGTCCTGGGATCGAGCCCCACATCAGACTCCCTGCTCCGCGGAGAGCCTGCTTCTCCCTCTCCCACTCCCCCTGCTTGTGTTCCCTCTCTTGCTGTGTCGCTGTCAAATAAATAAATAAAATCTTAAAAAAAAAAAAAAGAAAGAAAGAAAATTCTATTATGAATATACAAGCAAAACATTTTGAAGACCACTGCTTTATAGACATTAATTTTCACCTAATCTAATGATATGGTTAACATTATCTCCTTTCACAAATCACAAAATAAAGGCATGGATACTTCAGGCAGTTTGTCAAGGACACTATACCATATTAGCTAAAAGGCGTATGAAAAGAGGTAAGATTTAATCGCCACACAGAACTGCTCTTCCTTGATACACAAATAGGCAGGAGGCACTAAATAAAAGTTGGGAAGTGAAAAATCTGAAGGAAAAAAAAAGCACCTAAGAAAATAATCAAATCCTGGGATGCCTGGGTGGCTCAGTCGATTAAGCATCTGCCTTTCTCAGGTCAAAATGCTAGGACTCTGGGATCAAGTCCCACATCGGGCTCCTTACTCAGAAAGGCGTCTGCTTCTCCCTCTGCCTGCCACTCCCCCTGCTTACACTCTATATCTCTCTTTCTGACAAATAAATAAAATCTTTTTAAAAAAAGAAAAAGAAAGAAAATAATCAAATCCAGTCAGTAAATTTTTATAAAGGCATTCTTAGCAATGGTGTTAATTAACATAAACTGTTCCTAAAATTATATTCAGTAATTCCAATTTAAATCACAATTCTTCTCATATTTTCTAAAATACTCATTTTAGTCATTCTGTTTGATTTCTATCACTATTAATTTCTTCAATAAAAATATCCTAAACACACATACACACACAAATCCTCTTTAATTTTCTTATATTCTGATCATAATAATCTTGGTACCTAAGGAATTTTTCTTCCAAATAAGTTGGTTATGGCTGAATAATTTCCATGAGGATAGACTGAATGGTTTATGAGACTAAAGATGAAGGTATATAAAAAGAGAAAAGGAGAGATACTGACCATTCCTCAATTTCTATCATTAATAAATACCTCTTTTCCTTTTATCTTTTCCAAGGAAATATGTTTAATTTCTCACCAAAGTATATTGAATTGATGAAACTTCACCCAACAGCACAACACTTAGAATAAAACAGACGAATGGCACTGTATTGAAAGGCATAGAGGTTCAATATTTACTTTTAAAAAAAAGTGTCTAACAACTGATAATCTACATTTGCTTGACAAGATTTGCTTATAATGGTTATAGGAAAGCCTATCCAGGTTTAAGTGATAACTGGTTTTAGTTGTGTCCCTGGGTTCAGTATTCTTCTGCAGATTAAGGAGAAAATTTACAGATGAATTTTTAAAATGTGACATATATTCTTTTTTTTTTTTAAAAGATTTTATTTGTTTATTTGACAGACAGAGATCACAAGTAGGCAGATAGAGAGAGAGGAGGAAGCAGGCTCCCCCAGAGCAGAGAACCAGATGCGGGTCTCGATCCCAGGACCCTGAGATCATGACCTGAGCAGAAGGCAGAGGCTTTAACCCACTGAGCCACCCAGGTGCCCCAATGACATATATTCTTACCCTAATAGAAAGTGTCAATTATAATCTGTGTAAATAACTTGAAATGATTTTTAAAAATGTAATAATTCAGTGGTTTTTTTTTCCACAAATATTCTTAGGTTCAAAGTAATAAAAAAAAATGATGATCAAGTAAACTGGATAATTCAAATAGTGGCCATGTGAAACTACCTGAAGTGTTCTGCACTTTTAATGAATTATTTTTCAAATTTTGAAATTTATTCTCTATCGTGAAATAAAAACAAAACAAAAAAAACCTTTACAGTGATCTAGACCAAGGCATATATAAACTTGTTCCAGCAAGAAGTCTGGTTTTTAAACACAAGACCTCCCAATCAACTGTGTACAGTTGTCTATGAAATATAAACCTATCTAATGGAGCAAAAAAATAGATATGTTTATTAACTTACGAAATAGTTCTGGTTGTTGAATTCTAATTTGTAAGTCAGTTTATCATTTCCCAAAAAAGCAAAGTACCAATAAATGCCCCAAGTCATAAAGATATAAATGTATGCAGAATCGTTCTTAATTATCAAATTTGATCTTTACTGAACAACCGCCATATACCAATCAGGTATTTCTGATAAGAATTCCATGAAGCATTTTTTATGTCCATTTTACAGCTAGGGAAACTAAGGATCAGAGAAGGTCACTAACTTGTTCAGAGCACAAAAATAAAATACCTGGGAATTGAATTCAGTCTATTTTAAGCCAAAGCATGCTTTTTCCAAGTAACAAGTTAATACCTTGTAATGCGAAAGTGTTATTCACCTACTAGCTACATCAACAAACAAAATTAGTTTCACAAACCATTTAAAATTATTTGAAGACCACCAGTACACACACTTGATAGCTTCTGAATAAAATATACTAACAGCTATGTCATTTGGAAGGTAACCCATACCCAGTGAGCACTCGAATCACTGGTTTTACCTATTGAAAAACAGACTGCACTAACAATCCTTTTAACACTCATTATTTTACCCTCCCCCTCAGGACAGGAGGAGATGTTACCTAAAACTCTTCTGCATTGTCGTAATGGGCAGAGGATGAATAATACCCATCCATACCCTATAACGAAGTAAAGACGCTATGCCTCCCCTCTCCCACCAAAAAACACAAGTAAACCCTATTAATATCTAATACAGAATTCAAAAGCCCGACACAATGTTATTATGAGGGGAAAGGGGGCAAGAAACTGACCAACTGTAAGGGAGAAAGGGGTTTAAAAAAAAAAAAAAAAGAGCTCCTTCAAAGTCTATCCAAAGCCTGAACTGAAGAGGGTCTGGGGTGGGGAGAAGGAACACGCTCCACTCCGGGAGGCTCCAGCAAGGGCGCCTCCATATGCGGAACTCTCGCCCAATCCCCGTCCAGGCTGAAATCCCGTGACCGCCAGAGAGCCTGTTTGGAGAAAAGTAGACAGGGAGCCCGCAAGCTGGGTTAGCAGAGGACGCTGGAACCTGGCTGCTCGGGGAGAAAATGTCTCCTTGGCAGCTGCTGCCACTGTCCTGTGGTCTGACTTCCTAGGGCTGGCTGGAGGGCGAGGTGTGCCTCTGGCTTCTCCCCACCTTTCCCCATCCCTTTCTCTCTGCGGCTCCTACACTCGCAGAGCTGTCGCGACCAAAGCTACACCACCTAGCTAAAAAGAAAGAAAAAAGAAAATCCCGTGTTCGAGCGGGTCGGCCAAGGTTCGCCCTCAGCTTCGGCCGATGACAGCAGCCCCGGCATCCGCCGCCCTTACTGAGCGCGGCCCTCCGCTCTCCGGGGGCCGGCGGTGTGGCAACTGACATTTGTATGGTTCTTCCACAGGCAGCCTGCACACCCTCTCCTCCAGCCTCGGCCCAACAGCCGCTCCTTCCCCAGCCTCAGACCCTCGAATCCGCCAAGGGCCTCCTCCCTCTGCTCTCCCCCACCTCGCCCCAGGCTCATGGGGACAGAAAGGCGATGCCACCAGCGGGCAAGTGGCCTCTGAAGGCACCATGTTAACCTTGCAATGCACACATCTGCCCACACGCCCTGTGTCACAGCCCTACCAAGCCTGACAGCATCCCCGCCAGATGCCTGCCCATCCCAGCCCCGCATCCCCGCCCAACCGCACACCCTGACCCCTACCTCGGCAGCCCCTCTACCCCTTCCACCCTAAACCATTCCCAGAAAAGGGGAGGCAGGATTTTGCTTAAGCAAATATATCTACCTGGATCAAATTCAGGGATCCGAGCTTGGTATTCAGCTCCGACTCTCATCCCAACATCTGCAAAGCAATGCCAAAAAGAAAAAAGAGAGAGAGAGAGAGAGAGGAAAGGGGGGGGGAGAAAAAAAGAAGAAAAAAAGAAAAAGGAAGAGACACTTAATAAAATATAAAATTTGCTGGAGGGAGGAAAGAAGCGGCGGGTGGATGGGAAGATATTAACTCCGGGCACTCCGGGAGATGGCAGCGGATGGGGGCGGGGAGCGGGGGGGGGGGGGGGGGGCGGGGGGGCTGGCGGGGAGGAGTTCGAGGCTACCACCGTGCTCGTCGTCGCTACTGCAGCCGCTCTCGGGCTCGGAGTAGTGCAGCCCGCCGTTGGTGGACGAGGCGCCGCCGCCGCCGCCCGCCGGGCTCTTGGCGCTGCCGTTGGCCGATCGGTTCTTCCCCAGTAACTCGGGCCCTTTCTCCATCATGCCGGGCATGGTAGAAGAGGGGAGGGGGAAAGGTGAGGGGAAGCAGTAGGCGTCAGGGTGAAGGGGGAGATGGCTTACGAGTGCGGGCGGGAGGGAGAGAAGGAGGAGGAGGAGACGGCGGTGGCGGAGGAGGAGGAGGGTGTTAATATGGAGCCGCCATAACCGCCCCGGTCCGGCAGTAGCGCAGTCGCCTCACAACAACCCGCCCCGGCCCCGCCTCTCTCCCCTCCTCCCTCCGCTCGCCCCGCGCAGTCCCGGGCGCCCCTGTTGGTCGCGCCGCGCTCTACTCCACCGCCGGTATCACTCCGCCCCGCAGGGAGGTTCCGGCCGCCGGGCGGGGAGGGGCAAGGAGGGTGAGGCGGAGGGGAAGGGGGGGAGGGGCGGGGAAGCCCGGCTCGCCGGCAGCCCCGGCAACCCCAACCGAGCTAATAAAATCGCCGCAGAGACGCGGCCGCCTCTCCGGCTTCCTTCCTAGGGGGCGCTCTAGCGCGCGGGCGGAGGCGGACAAGAGGGCGTGGGACTCTTTGCCCTCTCTGGGCGGAAGGAACGCGCCCAGCCTGAGAAAGGGCTGGCGCGATCCGAGGCGCCTGAGTCGGGAGAACGGCCTCCCTTTCTCCGCGGGTGTTGCGGGTCGGGACGGCCGGGAGGGTCTCGGCGGGAGCGCGGCCCCTTTGAGATCCTGCGGCGGTTTGCTGCTCGTTTTTGCGGCTCCTCCAACCGCGACGAGCTGGTGTTGCGCCCTTTCCCGCCGGGGAGTCGGACTGTGTGGCTGGCCGCCCTTCGAGTTCCAAGCCCAGAGTAGCAGACGCGGTCTTGTTTATCTGGACGCTGCAGTTCTGGTGTCTGAATCCCAGATCTGGGGCCTGAATCCCGAGAGAGATTGAGGGTGCCGAGATGAGTTTCCAGTGCTAGCATTGCAGCTGTATTTTGCTAAAAGGTGTCTTGTTAAAAACCTTTCTTCAGTTTTCTCTTCTCACCTTTGCTTTATTTTTATCCATTTTTCGCCTCTACTGTTTTATTAGTTAGAAAGTGGGTGTTGTCAGTGGTGAAATAAAATTACGACCGGGGCCTTGTGGACTGGTGCTTACTCAGTCCTCGCTGACTTGTGGTCAGGGCTTGGAGCAGAGTTCTTAGGGAGGGCGGAGTCGCCTAGTGGAGGTGAAGCAAGAGCTGCATTCTGGCAGAGTTTCCAGCCTGGCAGGCTCCATGCTCTGTAATGCTTTTCTGAATTGCGTTAGGCAGAAGGAATAGGGAACTGCAGATTTCCTTCACCCGATTAAAGGACATCTGCTCTGTTCTGGCACTGGGAGCTATTTATGATTTTCTGTTTCTTTCTTCGTTGATTCATTCATTCTTTATTTATTGTTTTTGCTCAGCAGTAAGAATTGAGGACTTCCCGTGAACATCTAGTATGCAAATGAATGAAGAGCAGTATTTGTGGTCCAGAGGTAAGGTATTCTCCAAACACTTAAAGGCTGTCCTGAATAACTCTGTTACAAGTCAGTGCGGAGTGGATCAAAGCAGAAATAAGCATCTCTGGCCAGAGCAAGACTTCACCTAAAGCAGGAATGTCTCAATCAGGAATTGAGCCAGGGGGGGAAAAAAAAAAGCCTGGGAAGTAAATATTTGGCAGGATCCTTGTCTAAAGGGGAAAGTCTCCTGAGCAGGTTCAAAACACCTATCTTGTTCTGATAGTGGAAATAGTTTGATCTATCGAAGCTTGATATGATTCCCTTAGATCATACAACTAAACCTTTTATTCTTCTCTTTCTCTCAACAAATACAGTTCTGGATATTATTTTAATTCCTGTATAGTTTTTCTACACTGAGAGAATATCCTGGGCAAATGAAATGAGTAGCCATTTCATTTTTATTGTAAATGAATACATTGGTATTTTCATTTTTATACACAAACTTCCAAAGAACATGATTCAGCATCTCTGGTCCTGTAATGCAAAGGCCAGACCATGAACTAAGTGAATTCATGAAAGGTAAATGTGGCTCTGATGCCCTTTGGCCAGCATGCTTTCTAACTCCTCAACTTTGCAACACTTTCAGCCTCTTTTCTATTGAAAGGAGTTTCTGCTTATAGATCAAGGATTAAAACATTTTAATTTGGGGATTTTTGTACTTATTTCTAATGATTAGTAAAACCCTTAAAGAAGATTCCACACTTTTCTCGAGTACAACAAAGGGGACAGAACAAGGAAGAACACATTCCACTCTTGGGAGAAGAACCTCAGGGATAGGGGCTTTTCTTTCTGTTTTGCCCCAAAGAAAAGGAGAACACCTGAAGCTGACCAGCTTCTGAAAAAGAATAAGGCCTTAAAATGATTTCCCAACAGTTAATAAGAACAGTATAAAATTAGGAAAAGCCTAAGAAGAAAATCCTGGGGATGTCAATAAGGGGTTAGAGGAAATGAATCTGGTCAAGAAAGAAGAAAGCTTTAAGAAAGAGTTAATAATGTCCAATGATGAAGAATCATGAGAAGGGTTTAAGAAAAGGTCTCTGGATTTGTTAACAAACAATATTTTGTTTGTTTGACTGCTTTTTTACTGTATTAAAAAATATTTTTACTGTTTTCATTGCAGTTTAAATTTGGAATAGATATATCTCATAGTTCTAATATCAAAAGATATCAGAGGAAAAGCTTCACTATTGTACTGGATATCCCAGCAAAAAAAAAAAGGCAAGGAAAAAATGTATAAGGATTGTTTTGTTTTGATTTGTTTTGTTTTTAATTTATTTGAGAGAGCGAGAGAAAGAGCATGAGTTTGGGGGAGGGGCAGAGGAAGAGAGAGACTCCTCACTGAGCAGGGAACCTGACTTCAGTCTTGATTCCAGGACCCTGAGATCATGAGCTAAAGATAGACACTTACCTGGTTGAGCCACCCAGGTGCCCCCCACAATGTATAAGGATTGGAAAGAAATACATTAATTTGTTAACTGGAGAAAGATGATAGGCTATATATATAATTATAATCTATAAACCTTTAGTATTAATACTGAATTTAGCAAGTTGCTGGATACAGTCAGTATATAAAGATCAATTATGTTTTAAAATACTAGCACTAAACAATTAGAAAATGAATTTTTGAAACTGATAACATATGAATGAATACATCAAAATGATCAAATATCTAGTGTATTAGCTTTCTATGATAGCTGTAACAAATTACCACAAACTCAAGTGGTTTAAAACAAACTGTCACACTTCTGGACACCAGGAGTCTGAAATCAAGGTGTCAGCAGGGCTACACTTGCTACAGAGGCTTTAGGGAGAATCTGTTCCCTGCCTTTTCCAGTTTCTGGTGTCTGCTAGCATTTCTTGGTTTGAAGCTGCATCACCCGATCTCTGTCTCCATCTTCACATTGCCTTCTCTTCTGTGTGTGTCATGAATTTTCCCCTTCCTCTATTATATGAAGACACTGATAGCATTATGATCCATCTGGATAATCTAGGATTATCTCCTTGTCTCAAGAGCCTTAACTTAATCACATCTCCAGAGACCCTTCTTCCAAATAGGGTGACATTTATAGGTTCCAGGGATTAGGACCTGATATTTTGGGGACACCATCTAACACATGGCACCTAGGAATAAATCTTAATGAAAGGTGTATTAGGACACTGTACTGAAAATTATATTTTTCAAAGAAATTAGAGAAGATCCAAATAACTGGTCAGATGCAGTATGCTCATGGATTGGAAAATTCGATATTGTAAAAATGTCAGTCTGCCAGTTGATCAGTAGATTTAGTCTAGTCCCTATTAGCATCCCAACAGATTGTGTGTGTGTCATTTGACAAGCTAAAATTTAAATGGAAATTCAGAAGATCAAGAACAAAGTTGGAGAATCTATAGTACCAGGTGTTAGAAAGTAGACCAGTGGAACTAAATAGAACTCTTGTGAACGTTTTATTTATACAAAGGTGACACTGTACTAATGTGGAGAAAACAATGGATGCTTTGATAAACGTTGCTGGGTCAATTGAATGTCTATGTGGAAAACAAAAAACCTTGATGCCTACTCATACTAAAAATAAAAGCAAAAAAAAAAAAAAGCAAAACTCTAAATAGATTGTGGACCTAAAAGTTAAAGGTAAAACAATAGTGCTTTTAGAAAATATCATGGTTTATTGTCTTATAACATTGGATAATCAAATTATTTCTTAAATAGGACATAAAAAGCATGAGGAAAATATTGAGCATTCCAGGTACAGAAAATAGTACGGGGGCCACTTGGCTAGCTCAGTCAGTAGAGCATGCAACTCTTGATTTCAGGGTTGTGAGTTCATGCCCACCATGTCGGGTGTGGAGATAGCTTAAGAATAGAGAGAGAGATCAGCGGGGAACCTGCTTCCCCCTCTCTCTCTGCCTGCCTCTCTGCCTACTTGTGATCTCTGTCTGTCAAATAAATAAATATACCTTTTTTTAAAAAATAGAGGAAGAAAAGAAAGAAAGAGAACAGAAAGAAAACAGCATGGAATATGCAAAGAATCTTGAATTGTGTTATGTCAAAGAGCTACAAATAATTTTGTATTCCTGGAGCATGAAGTGAATTCAGAATGGGCCTAGAGAGTTAGGCAAGGGCTGAACCACATAAAGGCCTTGATAGTGTTCAAAGAGTTAAGCAATTTTTAGATAATGGAAGAGGAGCAGAGGGCTCTAAGCAAGAGAGTGATTTAGTTCAGTTCGTATTTTAGGTAAAAATTGAATGTGGAAATAAATGAGAAGGCCATTGAATTAGTTAAGAAATTATGAGGTTTAGGGGCGCCTGGGTGGCTCAGTGGGTTAAGCCTCTGCCTTCGGCTCGGGTCATGATCTCGGGGTCCTGGAATAATTTCCAGATACGTTGGGTTCTCAATAGGGAGATACCAGCATGCAGTTGGATATATAATTAAGATCAAGAGTGCAGAGAGGGATTTGTTACCAATTGATTGTAGCTAACCAAGGTCATGAGACCAAAGTAAATCACACAAGAAGAGGATGTAAGATGAGAAGTATAATGAGCTGAGGATAAAAAGCAAATGGACATCAATATTGAAAGGCCATACAGAGGAAAAGAAATGCATAAAAGAGACTGAGCATAAATAGAGAAAGTAGAGAACTAAGGAGAGTGTAACTTCCTGAAACCAAAGGTTTAGAGAGATCTAAAGAGAAAGGATCACCAGGACAGCAGAGAAGTCAGTAATTAAAGCTAAGGCTCCCGGGTGCCTGAGTAGCTCAGTTAAGCAACTGCCTGCAGCTCAGGTCATGATGCCAAGGTCCCAGGATTGAGTCCTGCATTGGGCTCACTGCAGCAGGGAGCCTGCTTTTCCCTCTGCCTCTCCTTCTCTCTTTCTCATAAATAAGAATGAATAAAATCTTTAAAAAAACATAAAATAAGGTTCCAATATGTACAGTGCTTCGGCACATAAGAAAACATGAATGATCTTGGAAGACCACTTTTACTGGGTCATGGGCCAAAGAACCAAACTGCAGTGGATTGAGAAGTGAAGAAGTCGTTTAAGGAAATGGGAACAACTAATATGAACCTATTCCAGGAAACTACTCATACGGATAAGAAAAGGAAAAAATGGAACTAAATGTCTTAGAGCAATGTAGCTCTAAAGTTATAGGCAAGAGTATGTATATATGTAATATTTCAAAAGTTGAAGTACCAAGTGCAGTTATTTCTACCCTATTATCAGTTGGATCTATACAGCTAGAACTTTATGTTAAGGAGAAGAGAGAACAAAGGTTATCTAGGTCTGTGTACACAGTGGATGTTTAATAAATGTTTACTGAATTGAACAAAACTAACCTCCAGACCATAGCAGTATGTGTATATCTCCTTTCTAACGTATACACATAAATAACTAGAGCTGCCTGAACATGCTGAGAGTATTTTTGAAAGAGTATAAAAGAAACTGTTTACTGCTGGGGAGGGGGTGTCACTGTTTGAGATGGAAGGGGGATTTTTATCTCATGTATTCCATTCACAGTTGGTCTCTTTTGCCATGAGTATGTATTGCTGTTTTGAGGAAATAAATGTCTAAAGAATCAATAGACAAAACACAGATAAGTATAATTTTTAAAAATAGTGTAGAAGTTCCACCTACTAGAAGTTGAGAGGTAGAACAGAAGAGGAAAGATGGAAAGAGGATGAGGGGTATTATCCTCGTTTTACAAAAGAGAAAAAATTTAAGCAGGGCAGTAATTGTGGACTACACCTTAATTCACCAACTACACTAGGCACACAGGAAGGAACTCAAATTTTATTCATACCATCCAGGCTCATAATGATTTTCTTTAGGACAACAATTTTGCTGAAAAGTTTATTGATTTGTTTTTTGCTTCTTCTTCATTATTACATTAGAAGTTCCTGTCTCAGAAGTTTAACTCCACAAACAGTCAGGTGAGGCTATGCAACACTGAGCCCAGTTTGGTGGGGAGGGCCCAAACAACAGGGAGGAGCTCCAGGTTTTTGTTTTGTTTGTTCTGTTTTTCTTAGAGCCACTGATCCTCAAGGAGGGGTGAGGGTAGGATCATATAATTTTAGAGGTCTGGCAATGCCCTCCCCACCCCCACAACTACCATTTCTGAAGCTGGTCTTAAAACCACCATTTAAACAGATAGGGAGATAGGAAACTACAACACAAAGTAGATCATTTCATTTTTTAGGATGTTTAAGTCCTAGAAAACATTTCTTTTTCCTTCTTTCTTTTTTTTTCCTTCTTTCTTCCTTTCTTTCTTGTACCCAAAGTTCAACTACATCTAAGAGAAACCCCAAATAACTGCCTTAAACAAAATGAAAATTTACTTTTTTTTTTTTTTTTCTTTTTTGAAAATTTACTTTTCATGTAAAAGATATCCAGAAGTAGGCAGTCCTGGGCTGAAAAGACAACTGCAACGAAAAGTGTCAGCAATGCAGGCTGCTTTTATCTCAGCTCTCCACCATTCCTACAGTGTCAGTTTTGCCCTTGTGATCCAAGATGCCAGTCATCATGACCACACTCCAAGTTAGAGAAAGAAAGGCAGAAGGCCACACCCTGCTCTTTAAGACTTTCTGGAAGTATAGCATACCATTTATGTTGGTATATCAATGTTCAGAACTTAGTCACATGGCCCACTAACTTCAAAGGAGACTGGGAAATGTCAAAGTGCTCCACTAAAAATCAAGATTCCATTGCTAAGGATGAAGTAGGAAGTGAGTACTGAAAGGTAGCTAGCAAGCTCTGTCACACTGGTTATTTAACTATTTGAAAAGAACAGGGGTGCCTGAATGGCTCAGTGGGTTAAGTGTCTGACTTTGGTTTAGGTCATGATCCCAGGATCCTGGGATCAAGCCCAGTGTTGAACCCCATGTGGAACCAGAGTGGAGCCCCTATCGAGTACCCCGTGGAGCCCAAGGTTGGGTTCCCTGCTCAGCAGAGATACTGCTTTTCCTTCTCCCTCTGCCTATTGCTCCCCTAGCTTGTGCTCGCTCTCTCTCTCAAATAAAAATATTGAAAAAATAAACAAGCTTTCTTGGAAACAACTGCCTGTATTACTAAATCTGGAGCCATCTCTATTCTCTGGGTCTTTGACATTTGTTACTGTTTAGCCAAGGTCTCCACTTAGACTCCCACAGGTTTTTAATTTTCTTTTTTTAACCCTTCCCTTCCTAAGCAAATGAATATAAATGTATAGTCATTTAATTTCACCTGTTTTGTTTTGGTTATCTGAAACTTTTGAGAACTTTTTGAATTCCAGCTTTCCTACTTAGCTGTAAAGAATTTTGCTTTAAGAACAGGAACAGTGTTTAAATTTATATTTTCAGCATTGGGTACAATCCCTGTGCATAGGATTCTCAATATTTGTTTAATGAGTGAATTCTGCAGTTAGAAGTAAAGGACATATCTTGAAGAGTTAGGTTTTTGTTTTTTCTTTTTCTTGTTTGTTTGTTTTAATTCTGGAATTGTTTATGAAAGGAGACTATGAAATCTTCCTGTTTTTTTGGTTTTTTTTTTTAAGATTTTATTTATTTTGTGACCAAGAGAGAGAACACAAGCTGGGGGAGCAGCAGGCAGAGGGAGAGGAAGAAACAGGCTCCCTGCTGAGCAGGGAGTCTGACCTGGGGCTCCATGGGGGGATTCCACTTGGGCTCCATGTGGGGTTCAACGCTGGGCTCAATCTCAGAATAATGGGATCATGACTTGAGCCAAAATCAGCACTTAACCGACTGAGCCGCCCAGGTACCCCAATCTCCCTGTCTTTTAAAATAATAAAGTCTTTTAAATGTCTGGGAGAGTTATATATTTGTTTTGTTTTAAAATTTTATGTATTTTATTTGAGAGAGAGAGATCACAAGCAGGGGAGAGGGGCAGAGGGAGAAGGAGATGCCCCACTGGGCTGGGAGCCCAACCTGGGACTCCATCTCAGGACCCTGGGATCATGACCTGACCCAAAGGCAGACACTCAACCAACTGAGCCACCCAAGCACCCTGGGAGAATTATATGTGAACACATACCCTGACTTTTAGAAGTGGGAAGGTGATTTAAACTGTTTTGCTAAATTTCTAGACCATACAAATATGATTTTGTGATGATTTCATTGGCTAAATTTTTAAAAAGGGAAAGACTAGTGACAAGTTTAAAGTTTACATCTTAACTCTGCCCGTGATACATAGTATCCTTTCCTAACTCACTTCTTCCCATCAGTTTTATAAATTACAAAATGGGATTTATAAATCATTTTTTTTCATTGAAAAAGACATTTAAAGAACATATTGATTAAGATCAGTCTAGGATCCAAATTCTGATGTAATCTGAAGATTTGGGGATAAGATTAGAAATGCCAACCTCTGAAATGGAAACAAACTAACACTAAATCCATTTGTGGAAATCATCTTAGAAAGTAACTTGAAAATGTATTAGAAAAAGTGCTGCTCATGAAATTAAGGGTCCTAATATATATTCTTGTAGACTGGAGATAGTAATAAAAATACAATGTGTAGAATGATCTATAAATTTGTTACTTGGACATTCATTAATCAGACACACACCCCTGTCACTAGTATATATTAAATATTCAGATGTTAATTACTGTTATTAAATGTATAGATTAGAAATAAAGTCAAAGAAAGAGAAGGAGTCCAAGGAGATGGCACCCAAAATCTATACAATGGTCCTTTAATTAGAATAAAATATTCCTAGAGATAACAATACAAAGCAACAGGTCTCCTGAAGAAACTCAATTTTCTGGGGTTTTTTTACAGTAACTTTTTTTTTAAATAAAAAATACAGGATTTTTTTTTAAAGTAACTTACAGGTGTGGTGCATAATTCTGGAACACTGAAAAGAAATTAAAAAAAAAAAAAAAAGTAACTGTTAGCAATGGTGCTGTTTTGTCCCCCTTTCTGTCTGGCTACAGGGTCTCATAGCTACATCCTGATCTAATTTCATTACTTTTGATTACCATAATAATGTGATTTCCTTTAGCATGGGCCAAATTTGTGGCTGTTGGGGCTTGCAGTGGGTGTAGGACCCTTACTGTTATTAAGTCTCTCTGTCTCTGTCTCTCTCTTGCATACACTCATGCACAGCTCTCATTTCTCATCTCTCAGCTCTATTTTCTCTGGGTTTATCTTTATTCTCTAATACGCAAGAAGCCACTCCCTAGACATGAACTTCCTTTAAGCCTCATTAAACAACAAGGAATGAAGGAGAAACATGGTACTTTACTAGATGGGTGGCTTTTCAAACCTTTTGTAACCCAGTGTAATACACGTTATATTGTCAACCCAATACAGACATACATAAATGTGTATCAGTCAGCTATTTCTGCATAATAACAGCCAGAACATCTCAGGGGCATATAACACTAAGCATTTATCTTCACTCACTGGTGTGTATTGGTTAGGGTCAGCTGATCTGTGCTGGATTCAGCTGGGTTTCATGGCTGATCTTGGCAGGGCTAGCTTGTGTCTGGATTGGCTGATGGTTAGCTGACATAGGCTTCTCTTAACTCACAGGAGCGTCAGCCTTTTCATTCTATTAAATTTTCAACTGACTGGACAAGACCCACCCACATTAGAGAGAGCAATATGCTTAACTCACCTAAGGATTTTAATGTTAATGTCATCCAAAAACACCTTCAAAGAAACACTCAAAATAATATTTGACCAAATATCTGAACATCCTATAAATCAGTCAGGTTAATACATAAAAGTAACCATCATGGTCTCTTTCTGCTTTGCTTTCCTAAGATAGTAATCATCCCCAGTCTACCTAAGATTACTCCTTCACCAACACCACCTCCCTCGCCCCCAGAAGAAATGTATTGTTAACACTCTTGTTTCTGGAAGATAGGCCATATTTATCTTGTAGTTTTGTGAACTTCCAGTCCACCCCTGAATACCGTCTTTGGGGTTTAATATCTCACTGCAAATAATACTGTTTTACACAAAAGTCTTAAAGTAATAGTATTTTTTTCTACAAATACACATGAAGCTATTTCAAATCCCTATGGAAAAGAATGGAATATAAATATGCATGCATCATTTTTGCCAGCTAAGTGTTTTACATATTTAACTACATTTCTTTTAAAGTGAAAGCTGTCTTTTTTTTTTTTTAAAGATTTTATTTATTTATTTGACAGACAGAGATCACAAGTAGGCAGAGAAGCAGGCAGAGAGAGAGGAGGAAGCAGGCTCCCCACTGAGCAGAGAGCCCAATGCGGGGCTCGATCCCAGGACCCTGGGATCATGACCTGAGCTGAAAGCAGAGGCTTTAACCCACTGAGCCACCCAGGTGCCCCGTGAAAGCTGTCTTTCAAGGTCTTAAATTGTTGGGTTTTCAGACTAACTCAGTCTTATCTTTTTTCTTTTTCTTCCCATTTTAATAATAACCCAGAAAAAGTTTCCCTAGTTCTTAAGTTTTTTTTCTGTTTTTCCACAATTTCTTAGTTTGGAGCAAAGAAGTCACAGACTGTATCTGATGAATCCAGAGGCTTTAAAATTCATTCCATCGTTATTTCACAAATATTTACATCATAATTTTGAGATACTTGGAACACAAAGATATATAACGCACAGTCCATAGCTTTAAGGGGCTCATAACCATATGAGAGAAAAAGAGACTTATCAAAAATAATCCTGGAGTTCAGAGTCTCTCTTTGTCTAGTAACATGCCCCATGTTTCTCCACTTTATAGGTGGAGAAAGAGATGCAAGAATCTCTAACCAGTTGGGCAAATTGTAATGAGTTGATAACCCAGTAAGAGAGAAAACACCAAGGTGACACCCACTTTTATAAATCTATTCCTGGGTCTGAGCCTGGCTCACAAGAATCAAGCCACTGGGCAAACTGCCATTCTAGGAACTGACTGACTCCAGCTCAATATGACTGACTCATCATACCTCCCAACAATCCTGCCTTTAAAAGCAGCTCATTTTCTCATTCTCAAAAAGGGCCATTTCAGATACTCTTTGTTTTCATTTCTCTAACCCTACTACTCACCTCTCTTTCTTTTCAGAGATGACTTTTCTTCTGACTTCAACCCTTTCCCCAACCCTAAGCCGTTAAACACTCTACCATGCCTCTACCTGCCCTTCCCTTCCAGAGGTCAGTGTAGAGATCACAGGGAAGTTGTCTCACATTTCCCTTAAGCTGCCCACTTGGTTCTCTTCTGGGAACCTAGTCAGCTTTGTGGCACTGTTCTTTGTACTGCTGGTCACTGAGAGGAAATCTGGGACATGGTGTCCTTCAGGGAAGACATGGGCCTCGGGTAGACTACCCCTCCAGTATACCCAGGATCACCAGTTAGACTGTGCAAATACACATGAATCTCTTCACAGGTACTTTGGGCCCATCTTAAAGTGGAATTATACTGTAGGAGAGAAAACGCTAAAACTCTGCACAGAATGGGCTTCTTCCTGAATCCAAAGGAAAACTATCTGTAGCAAACACCGTCTACATTCTTCTTCATATCCTCTTGGCCTTCTTAAGTTCTCTATGAAGATGGTTTCCACACACTGAGTTTCTTACCTCAAGAACCCATGTCTCTTTCCTTTGCCTGAAGGCTTGCTTCAGCCCCATGAGAGCTTGTTCTGCTATAGGCAGGTGCAACACACAAGTGTGGAGGGGGAGTTACACTCATGGGGGCAATGTTCAACCAGTTGGGGCTGGGGTTGGTGAATAAATGCCCCAGCCTCCTCACTGTCACTGGGACAAGTCTTTGTTGTTGCACATGGTTTCTCAGAAGATCCTCAGTGGGATTGAGCCTTGTTGCATACTCAGTGACAGTGTAAAACCACTCACTACTAACCGACTCACTAACCCCACTCAATAAAGCACACTTGCTGACTTTTCTCCCTTTTCTGTCTCACTTTTCCCATGTCCTCTTCTGTCCTTAGAATCACCTCACAAATAAACCTTCTGTGCCCAAAGCCCTGCACTCAAAGTCTGCTTTTTGAAGAAGCCCAAACTAAGATTTGAACAATTTAGGTTTTTCAGAAAGGGAGTCCCATAACTGGTGTCACCCCCAGTCCCTCCACTGACTGCTGCTTTCAGATTTGTTCCTGTATCAGACAGCTATTGTGAACCATTTCAGAGTGTCTTAGACTCACTTATCTTTTACTCCAACTCTTGCTGTAGCAACCAGTTCCTGCAGCTTTCTCTAGGTGCAATCTGGCAATACCTCCCATCAGGCCCATGGAGCTTGCCTCTCACTCTCCAACTGGGGTTTGTCTGTTGACTCCATAGTGAAGAATGCTGTGGAAACCAACTGTGGTGCTCATGCTTATGCAACTCAGGAGTAATGGGGCTCATGCCTTTGGGGGGAAAGTTTGAGCAGTGGGGGATGGGATCCAAATGATAAATACTACCCCCCTTTATCTCTAATTGACATGTATTTCAAGGATGTATTTCAGGCAACTCCTTGGCAATCCCCTGGATTCCACAGCCAGTCACCCACAGTAGTGTCCAGTTTGGTAATGCATCTTTGCAGTGGTCTTGCATCTTTTCTGCTCCTCCACATCCCTTGATTCTGCTTCCTGGTTCACACTCCTCAATAAGGAATGTATACTTGAGCCTTTGTTTCAGGCTGTTTCCCTGGTAAACTAGCCTAAGATAGTAACTTTCTTTTTCTCAGCCTCATTTGTAGATTCTTCCCTATGAAAGTTTACCAGCCTTTTGGTAAACCAAGGATGGGGTGACTCCCTGAATCCATACTTCTTGCCTCTCTAGTACAATTCTGTAAATTTGCATCATTCAATCTGAAATTCTGCTCTGTAGTTTTAGAGACTGGTCAGGGATGTCAAGTTCCACAGATGTGTGTGTGTGTGTGTGTGTGTGTGTGTGTGTGTGTGTGTGTGTGTTGGTGTTGGTGTATAGCTATAGGGAGATTTGACATACCTGCTCTCATTGTGGGCCCAAAATAGGTTAGGACTTCTGAGTTGGGCCCTCTCTTTGATGTAACTATCAACGTAAACTGCCCAACTGTTGCTATACTTCTGTACCTGATGAGACAAATGTGAATATGCTGTGGTGGTAGGCACCAGCTAAAGTGGCTCCTGGTGATCTGTGCTCCCAATATTCACTCCTTTGTATAATCCCCTCCTCTTGCATGTTGGCAGGACCCAGTGACTTGGTCCTAACAAATAGAATACAGCAAAAGTGATGGGCTGACACTTCCAAGATTAGGTTAGAAAGGACTGTGACTTCCATCTTGTTCACACTTTCTCTCTGGTTCTTCTCACTTTTTCTCTCTGATGAAGCCAGCTGCCACATTGTGAGAGGTACCCTACAGAAAAGCCCACATGGCAAGGAACTGAGGGATGCCTCTAGGCAACAGTCTGCAAAGATCTGAGGCCTTCAGTGCAATAGCCCACGAGAAGCTAACTCCTGCTGACAACCAGGTGAGTGAGGTTGGAAACACATTCATCCTTCAGCTGATCTTTGAGTTGAGTACAGACAGTCCCCAACATATGATGGTTTACTTACAATTTTTCACTTTACAACAGTGTTGGATGAAATATTCAGTAGAAACTATACTTCGAATTTTTGATCTTTTCCAGGGCTAGCAATATGCAGTACAATGCTTTTTCATGACACTGGGCTGCAGCAGTAAGCCGAAGCCCCCGTCAGCCAAGTGATTACAAGGGTGGACAACCAAAAACACAACCATTGTTACCCACACAACCATGCTGTTTTTCACTTTCAGTACAGTACTCGATAAATTACATGAATTGTTCAACACTTTCTTATAAAATAGGCTTTGTGCTGGCTGATGTTGCCCAACTCTAGGCTAATGTAAACATGAACATGTTTAAGGTAGGCTAAGCTATGATGTTTGGTAGTTTGCGTGTACTAAAGGCATGTTTAACATAATGGTATTTTTAATTTACAGTGGATTTATTGGAATGTGATCCCATTGTAGTCAAGGAATATATTTGTACAGCCCAACATCTTGATTGTAGCCTTGTGAGAGTCCCTGATCCAGAGGACTCAGCTAAGCCATGCTGTGATTCCTGACCCACATGAAATGTGAGATAATAATAATTATATTAATGATGTATTTTCTAAAGCAAACATTAATTTTCTGGGACACTAAATCTAAAGCCATAAAGAAAAAGAACATATTTTCTGATTACATTTCTGATTTGAAATGGGCTGCCTTCTACAACCCACCCCCCTTGGAATCAACTAGTTATTTTATTTTAAAGATTTTATTTATTTATTTGTCAGAGTGAGAGAGAGTGCAAGAGAGAGAGTGCACAGCAGGGGGAGCTGCAGGCAGAGGAAGAAGTATGCTCCCCACTGAGCAAGAAGCTAAGTGTGGGACTTGATCCTAGGACCTTGGGATTATAACCTGAGCCAAACGCAGATGTGTACCCTACTGAGGCACCCAGGTGTCCCTCAACTAGTTATTTTAAACTGTAGAGTATTTAGTTTTTTTATACTCTTTTGGACTTCAGATATAATAAAGGAGCTATAAGGATTCCTCCCTTAGTTAAGTCAAGACCACTGAAATGATGGTTTTAAGTGTTTCCTTCAAGAAAAAGAAGATTCTATCCTAATTTTATGGTTTTATGACCACCTCTCTCTATCTTTAAAGCATTTATTCAGCACACATAATTGGGAACCTCCTACTGTGTGCACCAAGTCCTTGGCCCGAGGTTGGGGCTACTATTCTATTCTATTTCAATTTTTCTGTATTTTTAATGTCTCCCTTTCCATTTGGCATCTTCTTCATGGCCTTTAAACATATTAACATTTCTTAGATTTAAAAACAATGAAAAAGAAGATGGCAGAGTAGGAGGACACTAAACTCATCTTGTTCCATAGATAACTAGATAATGCTCACACTAGCAAATAACCTAGAAAATAACCTGAAGGCAAGCAGAATAAACTCCACAACTAAATGTAGAGAAGAGGCCACATTGAAGAGGGAAAGAAGGACAGAGATACCTTTAAAAGCTAAATGGACCTACAGGACTGTCAGTGGGTGGGAGGGACACCATGGGCATGGCAAAGGAAGAGAAACAGCCCCTTACACAATGAGCCTGTATCCCCATAACATTTGGCTTTGAAAACCAGAGAGGCCTAATACTGTGTGTTCCTACAACCAGCAGGACTTAAAACCTGGAATTTTAGAAATCAACAGGCTTGGCTTTGGGAGAGCCAGAACAAAAGATCCAAAGGAAACTGAGTCCCCATCCTTAAACAGATAACACAGTGGAGGGATGGAGGGATAGGGTAACTGGGTGATGGACATCAGGGAGGGTATGTGTCGTAATGAGCACTGGGTATTATACAAGACTGATGAATCACAGACCTATACCCCTGAAACAAATGATACATTGTATGTTAATTAATTGAATTTAAATTTTAAAAAACAGATAACACACACACACACAAAATAGCCAGCAGAGACACAGCATGGAAGATGCAGTTTGAAAAATGCCTGGGGCATACAGGAGGGAGAGTAGTTTACTCATCTCAGAGCATGTCCCCAAGGGACAGAGGTCCTTGGAAGACTTCTCCAAGAATAAAGGAGCAGGCAGGCACCTTTTCCCTCCCTTGCCCCCAGCATAAACACACAGCCACCTGCAGGGACTATCCTGGTACTGATACTACCTAACTTGCTAAGACTGTCCCGCCAACCCCTTTTCCCCCTGTGCTCTGTTTTGGTGGATTCACCCTCTCCAGTCAAGACTGCCTCAGTCTCGGAGATGCAGGGCCACTTCCACAGAGGACCAGTGACCCAAACCTTGCTAACTCTACTGCATTGCTGTCCTCCCCAGTACTCCCCTTTCCCACATTTTGTAGATCTACTCCATCCAATATGCTCTTGGCTGGGACCTATCCTGGGTGGTGCCACAGGCTTAGAAGTGTGCAAGACACCCCTTTAATGCCCAGCGCCACTCCAAAGTGACTCTTGCCCTGGAGAGAGGGGAAGATAACCACACACACCAGTGAGAAGGAGGCACCAGTAGTGGGCTGAAGGCAGACAACTGGTATGACTGCAGGCTTCGCACACCAATGAAAGCTTTTCAGGAACAACACAGGGAAAATGCCCTGCAGTTTGGTGCTACAGCATCTTTGGCAAACACCTGGTCTGACTCAACTCAAAACTAAGGCAGCCCCAGACTAGTACACTAACACCACAGGGACCAAACACTGCCTAAAACAGGCAGAGAGCCACTGCAGATGACTGGACTGAAGGAAAAAGGGGCTCAGCCACAACAATAGGGCACATGCAACACATGTAGGAGACACACCCGAAGCACTAAATTCCAGTAAATGGGACATTGCAGGGCACGACAGAACCTCTTCTTCATAAGACCACTACTTTCTTCTTTTTTTTTTAATATATTTTATTTATTTATTTGACAGAGATCACAAGTAGGCAGAGAGGCAGGCAGAGAAAGAGGGAATCAGGCTCCCTGCTGAGCAGAGAGCCCAATGCGGTGCTTGATCCCAGGACCCTGAGATCATGACCTGAGCTGAAGACAGAGGTTTAACCCACTGAGCCACCCAGGTGCCCCAAGACCACTACTTTCAAGAGCAGGAGACATAGCTGACTCTGAGCACAGAGAAACAGACAGAGAGTTAGACACAATGAGGAGACAGGAATATGTCCCAAATGAAAGAACAGGACAAAATCACAGCAACAGACCTAAGCAAAATGGAGATGAGTAATATCCCTGATGCAGAATTTTTAAAATTATGATCATAAAGATACTCACTGGACTTGAGGAAAGAGTGGTGGACATCTGCAAGAACTTTAACAGTTAAGAAAGAATCAACCAGAGATGAAGAACAAAATAAATGAAATTTAAAAATAACACTAGATGGAAGAAATAATAGACTAGAGGAAGCAGAAGAACAAATCAGAGACCTAAAGGGCAGAATAATGGAAAGTAATCAAGATGAGCAGGTGACATAAAAATTATACAAAATGAGAATAAGCTTAGGGAATTCAACACAACCATCAAGTGTAATAATATTCACATTACAGGGATCCCAGAAGGAGAAGAGAGAGGAAAAAAGGGCACAAAATTTACTTGAAGAAATAATAGCTAAAAACTTCCTGAATTTGGGTAAGGAAACAAATCCAGACTCAGGACACAGAGATTCCCCAACAAAATCAACTGAGCTACCCAGGAGCCCCTCTACAAAACATTTAAAAAAGAGTTAATACATATTCTTTTTTTTTTTTTTTTTTTTTAAGATTTTATTTTTTTGACAGAGAGCACAAGCAGGCAGAGTGAGAGGGAGGAGCAGACTCCCCTCTGAGCAGGGGGCCTGATGTGGGTCTCGATCCCAGGACCTGTGATCATGACCTGAGCCGAAGGCAGATGCTCAATGAGTGAGCCACCAAGGCACCCCAAGTTAATATATATTCTTCTCAAACTATTCCAAAAAATCGAAGAGGATGGAAAACTCCCAAATTCATTCTATGAGATCAGCATTACCCTGATACCAAAACCAGGTAAAGACATTATAAAAGGAGAGAAAGAGAGAGAGAGAGAGAATTACAGGTCAATAACTCTGATGAACACAGATGCAAAAATCCTCAACAAAATATTAGCAAACCAAATCCAACAATACATTTAAAAAATGTTCCACCAAGATCAAGTGGGATTTATCTCTGGAATGTAAGTGTGGTTCAATAGTTGAAAACAATCAACATGATACGTCAATAAGAGAAGGATAAAAACAATATGATAATTTCAATAGATGTAGAAAAAGCATTTAACAAAGTACATCATTCATTTATGATAAAACTTTCAACAATGTAGGTTTAGAGGAAACATACCTCAACAGAATAAAGGCCATATATGAAAACCCACAGCTAACATCATACCCAATGGTGAAAAACTGAGAACTTTTCACCTAAAGTCAGGAACAAGATAAGAATGTCCACTCTCACCACTTTTATTCAAGTACTGGAGTCCTAGGCACAGCAATCAGACAATAGAAAAAGAAAGCCCAGAAACAAACCCACGATCATATGGCCAACTAATCTCTGACAAAGGAGGCAAGGATATACAGTGGAAAAATGGAACAAATGGTGTTGAAAAACTGGGCAGCTACATGCAAAAGAATGAAACTGGACCACCTTTTTTTTTTTTAACATCTACAGACAAAAACAAACAAATCTCAAAATGGATTCAGGACCTAAATGTAAGAGCTAAAACTATAAAAATCCTAGACAACAAGAGCTAAAACTATAAAAATCCTAGACAATAGCAATAATAGGCAATAATTTCTCTGGCATCAGCATAGCAACATTTTTCTGGATATGTCTCTTGAGGCAAGGGAAACAAAAACAAAAATAAACTACTGGGACTACATAAAAATAGAAACCTCTACACAGCAAGGGAAATAATCAACAACACTAAAAGACAACCTACTAAATAGGAAAAGGTATTTCCAAATGACATACCCAATAAAGGGTTAGAATTCAAAATATATTAAGAACTTATATAACTCAACATCCAAAATCAAATAATCCAATTAAAAAATGGACAGAAAACATGAACAGACATTTATCCAAAGAAGTCATACAGATGGCCAACAGACACATAAAAAGATGCTCGGTGTCACTCATCTTCAAGGAAATGCAAATCAAAACTACAGTGAGATGCTGAGAGAAGAGAAAGACAATTATCATATGATCTCTCTGATATGTGGAATTTAAGAAACAAGGCAGAGGATCATAGGGGAAGAGAGGAAAAATGAAACAAGATGAAACCAGAGAGGGAGATAAACGGTAAGACTTTTAATCTAAGGAAACAAACTGAGGGTTGCTGGAGGGGAGCGGGGTTGGGGGATGGGATAACTGGGTGATGGACATTGGGGAGGGTATGTGTTGTAATGAGCACTAGGTATTATATAAGACTGATGAATCCCAAACCTGTACCCCTGAAACAAATAATACATTATATGTTAATTAATTGAATTTAAATTTTTAAAAAAAGGAATATACTCTGATGTATGTGGAAATTGGGGGGGATAACTATGAGATATTACCTCATACCTATCAAAATGGCTAAAATCGAAAACACAAGAAATAACAAGTGTTTGTGAGGATGTATTGAAAAAGGAAACCTTGTACGCTGTTGGTGGGAATGCAAACTGGTGCAGCCACTGGAGAAAATTGTATTTGAGGTTCCTCAAAAAATGAGAAGTAGAACTACCCTATGAGCCAGTAATCACACTACTGGGTATTTGCTCAAAGAATACAAAAACACTATTTCGAACACCTATGTTTATTGCAGCATCATTTACAAATTATAGAAGCAGCTCAAGTATCCATAGATAGATGAATAGATAAAGAAAATGTGAGACACATATACAATGAAACATTATTCATCCATAAAAAAAGAATGAAATCTTGCCATTTGCAGCAACACGGGAGCTAGAGAGTAAAATGCTTAGGAAGCTAAGTCAGTCAGAGAAAGACAAATACTATATGATATCACTCATGTGGAATTTAAGAAACAAAACAAACAAAGGGAAAAAAAGAAGAGAGACAGGCAAATCAAGAAATAGGCTCTTAACTATAGAGAACAAACCGATGGTTACCAGAGGGGAGAGGAATAAGGGGTTGGTGGAAATAAGTGATGGGGATTAGGAGGTGCACTTGCTGTGATGAACACTGGGTGATGAATGGAAATGTTGAATCGCTATATTGTACACTGGAAACTAATATAACATGGCATGTTAACTAACTGGAATTGAAATAAAAACTTAAAAAAATGGAAAAACTTATTTTTATTATGTTCTTCTTATCTAACCTGTTTGGTGAATAGCTTAATCATGATAAAATTAGATAATGCATATGGAAGCAACATGGAAGCTGTCAAATGCTACACAGAAGAATCTAAGAGCTATAGTTAAAGACATGAAATTTCTTATTCTCTTCCCCAAAGAGAATAATCCTAAATCCTTAATAGGATTGCATTTCCAACTGCACAAATCCTTGAGAATTTTTTTGGAAAATCTACTAAACTACAGTCAGAAATAGAGCCTCACACATCCTTTTCATCTAATGTGTCCTTATACCAAGCCAGAGTTCCCAGACCGGTGTCATGCTGCCCTAGGTCTGATTTAGATTTCTAGTTTTCAGAGAAGTGGAATATTCTTTGCTGATTTGCGTCTTCATCATTGTAGCGTTAAGCTCAATCATGCAAACTTTGTGTAGCTTTTCTTTGAAAGCACCCAAAAAATAGCTTCAAAATTATTTTAAATAATAGAGAATATTTAGCCCTTCCCTCTCACCACCAAGAAAAATATGGCAAGTTTTAAGTTTAGGAAAAACTACATTTTCTCGTTATGTCCAAATGTGAATGATTGCATTACTACTCACTAGCAAAAATTGTTTCAAGTTCTCAAAAACGCACTATCTACAGACTTCTAAGAGCTTATTTATAGTTGGAACTTAAAAAGATTATGTTATACTTACTTAGTTACTTCAATATTCCTTTTCTATACTATATAAGATGCTACTAAACTCTTAGCAACAATAAATTTTATTTTTTCTTATAGGAAGCTAGGCAAAACTACCAAGGAATTATTAAAACACACAAAATTATTATTATTGAGAATAATTTCTTGATATTATGTGGCAACAAAGATATTTAGCCATATTCCACATTTGTACAAAGTCCCCTGAAGTAAGGCAAGTCCTATGATCAATGTTAAATGAGTAAATTTATTTTAAAATCTTGGTGGATTTGAAGCATATAAGATAATAATATATTTTAAATGAGGTAAGAAAAAGATATTCTGCAATTTTCCCCCAAATTTTTTTGAGGATAACTTTCTTGGCAAATATCAGAATTTATGAAACCCTGATAACTTGTCTTAAAATAATATTTTATTAAAAAAAAATTTAGGATCTTTAGAAAGAGAAGTTACTTTGAAATGCTAATTACCCCACCCTTCCTTGGTTTCTATTGCATTTGTCATCTTATTATCTTAAGACATGTTGGTAAGAGGCTGATATGGAAGGGCTTTGAAACAAGAAGAAAGTCTTTCCAGCCTTAAATTAAGGTAATTTTAAGTATCAAATCTGCAGACATCCAGGGGGCTGTTCAAGAACAAAGCTTCATCTGTTGCCTGTTCTTATGCATTTTAATGTACTCAACACTAAGACTCAAGCTTCTGACTTTTGATTGAAACTCTTTTGCATGGTCTTTCACAAAAAACAATTTATAACACAGAGAGTTAACTAAGGATTTTTAAATTTTATTTATTTATTTATTTATTTATTTATTTATTAGAAAAAATGAGCCAGGCTTTGAAAAGCATTCTTCTAGAAACCTAAAGCTTTGCTGATGCTTCCATGTTTTGATATATTATTGTGGTTAACAGTATACCACAGTAGGTTCATCAAAGAGATGGTAAATTTACACCTAGAAAATAATTCTATTTTTGTATTGAAATTGAATTTGCCTTTATAAATAGAATAAATATACATTTCAAATAGCAAAGGAAATTCCCCAAAGAACTCCTACAACATCCATACCCAAGTTATCTATAGTCTACCACCTTCAATGACTTCTTTGCCAATTATCCTGGATCTGCAGAGAAATTCCTATAAGGGCATTTTAAGCACCATGAGGAATGTGTAATTAACTTTTATAGAAAAGCAATCTAGAATATAAGAACTATAGATTATATGTCCAAAATGCCTTTCTTTCTGAAGAGCACAGACTGTGGGGTCATCAAGATGAATAACAAACCTAATATACAGAAATAAGAGATACTGGGAATGACAGAAATTCAAGCTGAGGTGTGCCCAAAGCTCAGGGTGCTACTTGGTGGCTTGGATGGGGGTGGGGAGATGCCCTTTCACCCCACCCAGGTCAGCCAGGTACCTGTCATCCTCAAAGAGCCTCTCAGGATTCAATTCACCTTGTCACTCATCCCTATTTTCATTAATCAACATTTAAGTTTCTTGTCCTTGACCCAGTCTTAAACTTTGCTTCCTACCTCTTTCTAAATCATTTCACTGCATTTCTAGGAACTTTTAGTCCACAGATTAAACAAACCCTCTGGGGCTGCCTAGGTGGCTCAGTGGGTTAAGCCTCTGCCTTCAGCTCAGGTCCTGATCTCAGGGTTCTGGGATCGAGTCCCACATCAGGCTCTCTGCTAGGCAGGGAGCCTGCTTCCTCCTCTCTCTCTCTCTCTCTCTGGTTGTGATCTCTCTCTCTGTCAAATAAATAAAATCTTAAAAAAAAAAAACCCTCCAATTATCTCAAGCTATGTCTGAGAACTCACCTCCAAATCTTGCTTTAACTGAAACCTGACTTTGCTGGAGATACCCTCCTCTGTGGGCATTTCCAATAGTGGCTATTCTTACACCCAGCTATAGAGGAAGACATTTTATCAATGGGACCATCTCCTTCTGGTAAATATTTAAAGGTTGTATCTTCCCTTTCTGATTCTCCTCAGCACTATCCTCAAGGTTCAGCTAGCCTACCAGAAGGATGTGTTCCCTCCTTCCCTCTTCTTCCCCCTTCCCCTCCTCGCCCTACCCTTCTCTCCCACCCTTCCTCCCCCTTTCTCCTCTTCCTTGTCATGTCCTTATCCTTGTCCTTGGTCTTGTTCTTCTTTTTTTTTAAGATTTCATTTATTTATTTGACAGAGAGAGAAATCACAAGTAGGCAGAGAGGCAGGCAGAGAGAAAGGGGGAAGCAGACTCCCCGCCAAGTAGAGATCCTGATGCGGGGCTCAATCCCAGGACCCGGAGACACTACCGAAGGCAGAGGCCTAACCCACTGAGCCACCCAGGTGCCCCTTTGGTCTTGTTCTTGTTCTTCTGCTGCTGCTTCTGCTTCTGCTTTTTCTGTTTCTTCTTTTGGCTGCTAAGAAGCATGTAGTTCTTGGTGAGTACATTTAACTGGTAAAGTTTTAGTAAGTTTCAATGATGTTTAATAGGAAAAGATCATATTTTGATCTTCACATCACCTTACATTTTTGACAATATGAAAAAGCATTTTATATTAAACTCTGAATATGTAGGAGAAAGGAACAAGTTTTTTTGTTTTGTTTTTTTTGTGTTTGTTTTTTATAAACATATAATGTATTATTAGCCCCAGGGGTACAGGTCTGTGAATCACCAGGTTTACATACTTCACAGCACTCACCATAGCACATACCCTCCCCAATGTCCATAACCCCACCACCCTCTCCCCACCCGCCTCCCTCCTCACCACACCCCCACCCCCCGCCACCAGGAACCAGTTTTTTAAATGTTTCTTTTTGTATGTTAATCAACTGCCTTATTAATTTTTCTTTTTTTTTTGGTTTATGTGTTATTTTCCTGGGGTTACTTAATTATTTTCTTAAGTACTATTCAGTGAAGCCATGTATAATTATTGGTGGGTTTAGACTATCTTTTCCAAGTTTTGCTCCCTAAATCAGACTCTTTAACCCCTTTGAGTTGCCATACTACAATGCTGATGTGACAATTACTTAAAGAAGCATTCTCAGGTCTTTGGAGGGATTCTGATCAATGCTTTCTCTGAAATCTGGTAAAAGTATTTTACTTTCTTTTGCAACAAGGACATGTAACGTTTATAATAAATTTGGAAAGATTACTTGAATGGAGGCTGCCTATTCTCACATTTCCATAGAGAAAGGTCCTGGAGCAATCAACATTCTCTTAGTGCCTGGACTTTTCCCATTTTTTTTTTTTAAGATTTTCTTTCTTATTCATTTAACAGAGAGAGAGAAAGAGTAGCAAGAGAGAACACAAGCAGGGGTAGCGGCAGGCAGAGGGAAAGGAAGAGGCAGGATCTCTGCTGAGCATGGAACCCGACTTGGCACTCGGTCCCAAGACCCTGGGATCATGACCTGAGCTGAAGGCAGACGCTTAACCGACTGAGCCACCCACTGCCCCTCTAGACCTCTTCTTTTTCATCCTTATGTAACAATCCTACTGTCCTTGGAATTGATACTATTTGACTATCCTCATTGCTGATATCTTCACATCTTGAGGTTACTTCCCTCATTCTTGAAGATTTTGATTCCTATCTTCTCTTCTTAACACCTGCTCTCATCCTAGATGCTCTCTCCAACACCAAAGCCTCAAAGTTCTTTGATCTCTTTGACCCCATTAACCCATCCCTCCAATTTATTTTAGCAAATTACTTGCCACTTGGAATGACTTCACATTTATCACAGTTGTGGGAAGGAAGGAAAATGCAGTAGACTGAAATTTTGGTGGACTCTAATGAACCATGATAGTATTTATGACCTATATACCTTCTTGCCTTGACTCTGAGCTGGCTATGTGACCTGCATGAACAGTTACATCAGTTCCAGTTCTAAAGCTTAAGAAGTCTTGAGAGCTCTCACTCTGCAGTCTTGAAGAAGCCACCTGCCATGCTGTAAGTAGCTCAAACTAACCTTTTGGAGAGGCCATATAGAGGATAATTAAGGCCCTGGGGAACAGCCCCAGCTCAGCTAATGCCCAGGACCACGTGAACCGTGCTATTTTGGAACTTTTGGCACCCTAGCACTTGAGGAGATACCTGTGAAGTAAAGTAACCACCTAGTCAACCCATACCTTGTGAGAAATAATAATTTGTTAAGATTTTAAGAACTCTAAGTTTTGTGGGTAGTTTATTATGAAGCAGTAGATAATGGAAACACAAAGTATTTTCTCTCCCCACATTCCCATTCTGGACCATAGAGGAGGAACATATATGACCTCTCTTCTCCCTTAGGTGTAATTCCCAAGAATAGCTAATATAATTCTGCAGAATTTGCTCATAGCCGGTTGAATAGTGTCCCTCCGCAAAATTTATGTCCATCTAAAAACCTCAGAATTTAGACATAAGGTAATTAGTTAAGGATCTTGAGGGGAAATCATTTTGGATTTAGGGTAGGCTCTAAATCTAATGACTGATATTTTTATATGAGAAAGGAGAGGGAGATTTGGACACACAGACACAAAGGAGACAATGTGCAGATGGAGACAGAGATCAGAATAATGGGTCCACAAGCCAAGGACTGCTAGGAACCACCAGAAGCTGGAGGGAATTTCCTCCTAGAAACATTGACATCTTGATTTTGGATTTCTATCTTTCAGTACTGTGAGAGAAGAGATTTCTGTTGTTTTAAGCTACCCGGTTGGTGGAAATTTGTTAAAGTAGCCCTGCAAAATGAATATGTTGACATTCACTGTTGGATGAAATCATTGAAAGGAAATGGATGACCATAATTCCTGAATCCGTCTGTACCTGGTTGGGTGTACCAGGCCTGAGTCCTTAATCCATGCATCTGATTAGAAAAGTGGACTTAGAATCCCTTCTGCAAACTCTGTCATATCTCTGACTCTCGGGAAATTTTTCCTTCCCAATGGTACTTCAGATGATTAAGTGTATCTACCTATTCTCTCCCAATCCAGGATTCTCCTATCTCTTTTGATAGAAGGTAGTTCAGTTCAACTGTAGTGTTTCCAATTAGCACCAAAGACAGTGTCTAACTTACTTTTAAAAAATTTTAGTGTGAGAGGCACCTGGGTGGCTCAGTGGGTTAAGCCTCTGCCTTCGGCTCAGGTCATGATATTGGGGTCCTGGGATCGAGCCCTGTATCGGGCTCTCTGCTCAGCGGGGAACCTGCTTCCCCTCTCTGCCTGCTGCTCTGCCTGCTTGTGATCTCTCTCTCTCTGTCAAATAAATAAATAAAATCTTTAAAAAAAAATGTAAGTGCTGCCAAGGGACATAATTTTTTATAATTTTTATAATTTTTATAAATTTTTATAATTTCTATAATTTTATGACAAGGAACATATGCTAAGGGACATAGTTTAGGAGTTTGGATAGCAGTTTGCCCAGGTAAATCCAACATAATATTTGCATTCACCCCACACTGTGCAACTTGGTTTGAAATGAACTATGAGCTGAAGTAACATGTATCCCTTCAATAGTAGAAGCTTTCAGAACTACATGTGAATCGTAGTATCTTTTTCCTGCTTTTGTATTCATAGAATCACATGGCAAGATGACCTCCATCAGTACTGGTTTTTGAATGTCTGTAATGAGTAAATTTCCCTTAGTGCTCTATATTAAATATGTAGTGAGAAGTAATGTTGGTTTTTTTTTTTTAAGGTTGTTTGTTGTTGTTGTTTTTTCAGGTTGTTTATTACCTTGGCATAACCTGGCCTATCCTATCTATTTCAATACCAATATCAGTAAATCCTTTTCTTCTCGTTTTAAATTTGCAATTACCTCTTAGGGGTTTCTGGGGGTGCCAGATACTGTCTGTTGCAAACTCAGCATCATCCCTGCCCTTCTAAGGAATCTCCTGTATTACAGTGGCCAGAAGTCTGGAAACTACATTTCCCAGATTCCCCTGTCATCAGGGTTTGGTTTTGATTCCTCCAATAAGAGTTATTCCTGCTAGATTTTGGAAGGTGGAAGACAGAAGAAATCATTATTGTTCAATCTTAGCAGGCAGGTATGTAGTCTTCAGTGACATCAGGTGTGAGATTTTCCAGTGGTTTCTAGGCTTTCTATTGAGCACCATCTGTTTTTGTGCAACAGGCTATTGAGAACATTGGTGCTAGTTTCCTGTGATTCCTGAAACTTTCTGATTTCCATATATAACTGATGACTTTCCTTGTCCATCGCCTTCTTCAGCACTTCCAAAAGTTTTATAAACATCTAATCTCTTTTATTAAATATTTTCCTGCCTGAAAAGCAGTGATTTCTGTTTTCCTGACTGTAGACTTGCAGACTATGGTTTGACTCTAGTTAGTATTTAGGCATAGACACCAATCAATCAGAGGAGATCCTAAACTAATCAAAATAGATTCCAGTTACAAACAACCAGTCCAGCTTCACTGGTGGTACCAGCTGAATATCACCTCTGGTTAAGGAACTGGAGAAATGTGTATATGAGATAGGCCTGAAGTACATTGCTCTCCCTTCAGACAAGTCTTCACAGTTTAAAGTAACAGCTTCATCTGATAGGTAAGAGGTAGCCGCATTGCTAGTGTGGTGTAATAAATATATATGATCTTTGTCCTGCATTTCCAGCACAGAGTTCCAAAGACCCTTGGAATTTCCTGAGTGATAGGATTGTCTTTTATCGTGCATTAGAAGTCCTTCTGAGCACACTTGAGTTCATGCTAATGAGACCACTTAAGGTAGCTGCCCCCGCCATAACCTTGGGATGGAGCTCGGCACCAGAAAGATGAAGTGTCTAGGATATAAGAACTTTCAGACGCACCCAATGACCTCCAGGAAGGGAAAAGCAAGGGCAGCTACAAATAAAACACTACAAAAACTCTGGAACAATAAGAGTTGATGAACTTCTGGGTTGACAAACACATGGAAATGGGGAAAAGTGGAGAACTCAAACACCCTTCCCACAAACCTTGCTCTATGCATCTCTTCCATCTGACCATTCCTGAGTTCTATCCTTTTATAATAACTGGTAATTTAGTAAGTACAATGTTTCTCTGAATTCTTTGAGCCACTGTAGTAAATTAATCAAACCCAAAGTGAGGGTTGTGAGAACTTCCAATCTATCACGGTTGGTCAGAAACACAGGTAACAACTTGGACTTCCAACTGGCATCTGAAATTGGGGTCATTCTTGTGGGACTCACCCTTAATCTGTGGGATTTGATGGTTTCTCCAGGTAGACAGTGTCAGAATTGAGTTAAATTTATGGAACACCAATTCATTAAGAATTGAAGATTGCTTACTGTTGGAAAAAAACAAACCACATTTCAGCTAGTAAGAGAGATTGATGGGACTGGGAATTGAAGGTGTTCCAAATCATTTTATTTTATTTTATTTTATTTTATTTTATTTTATTTTATTTTATTTTATTTT